>NC_058406.1:157687610-157727346 GCF_002201575.2 Neomonachus schauinslandi
ATCCATCCATCCATCCATCCATCCATCCATCCATCCATCCATCCATCCATCCAAGAATTATTGAGCCAGATGTTGTGCTGGGCAATAGAGAAGTTATGACAGACCCAGGGGAAAATAATTAGGGCCAAGTGGGCCTCTTGATGTCCTTCAAATCACACTTCACTGGCAGCAGCTTACACCACTTGTGCAGGCCAGCCCTGGATAAAGGTTAGAGGGGTGAAGCACGAGCAAGGACAGAGCTCACAAATCACTGGCTCCTGACACTTGCAACAACTTTGAAAGCCTTTAAAACTGTTACCTTCAATTTCAAGGCTCTAGTACTCACCCTGCTAAGAAGGTTTTTGACACTCTAACCCCATAACTTCCTCCTCCACCTGACTCAGAGCAATTGGCAGATTTTAGGATTGATGGTCTAGAAACTGGGGAGAAAGTCCCCAGGTCAGGGTCCTAAGGCTCTGGAATTCCCTCCCTCCCAAGCTCTACTTTCGTCTACACAGGGCAACATACCAAAAGAGCCTTCTTTCCTCCTTCAGTCCACCAGTGACAGATGAATACCCAAAACTTCACTGTTTTGTGAGCTTGTCTTTCCCTCATTCTGCAACTGGGCTGTAACTGCTTTGAAGTGTCCTATCTAAAAATCTAGGTGCTAATTTGAACCTTAGAACGAGCTAGAAAAAGGAAACCATAAAAAAAGAATTAAATTAACTAAAATCTTCTCATGCTATGTTAATTATACACAACAGTGGCTTTCAGATTATGTACCAGAATATCAAATGATCTGACACAGTGAAGAAAAACAGAAAATGTTCTAGCTTCTCCTGATAGTACAAATAAACACATCCAGCACACTGTAAGTTTAACTGTTACATATTAATCAAGGTGATACCTTATTTTTTAAATGAAACTTTATATTTCTCAGAAACTTTTGTCAGTTATCATTTATCTCTTACAAAGTATTATTAAGCTTTCCAGCTTCATAATGTTATGTAGCAGTTTGTACCAATTAATTCTCGTTTCAATTTTTTGTACCCCTATACAACTATTCCCATTTTAGAGATACAATGAGAAAAACAAAACTGTTTCAACTGAATAGATTTGAACAAAATTACAGAATATAAAATTGGTAAACAAGGCTTAAGACCCCCAAATCCTGAAGTCTTGATTCAACTATTCACCAAATAGTTAAAGATCCATTTTATAGCATGCATAATACAACATAACTCACATAATTCTACCATCTGTTTTTGCCCAAAGAGAAAATGGCTAGATATGCCAGTGGTGAAAAAGAAAGGAGGCTAATCTATAGGTTTCAATCTCTTAAAAAATGGCTTATAGATAGAGTTTTGATTCTTATGTTGTCTCCAAGTTATTTCAAGTGCTGCCATGTGATTTTCAAAAGTCATAGAAACCAACTAAATATAAGTCATATTAATATTGAAAAAAGCATTGCTTGGTATGTATTAATTCTAAATTCGACAAACGTCTCTTTAGTTCCTTATATATTATCTCACCTAAATATCATTCAATAAAATTGATAGGCTTTTAAAAAATATGTACTACATATATTCAGTACAAAAAATATAAAACTATGTGGGCGCCTGGGTGGCGAGCCCCACATTGGGCTCCCTGCTCAGTGGGAAGCCTGCTTCTCCCTCTCCCACTCCCCCTGCTTGTGTTCCCTCTCTCACTGTGTCTCCCTCTGTCAAATAAATAAATTTGTTTTCTATTCTTTGTGAAGACAAAGAATAAAAAATAAATAAAACTATGTAAAGTATATAAAAACGCAAAACAAATGAAAATTAAAAACTATGTAAAAATTTGAATGCAGATACGCAAGTGAAAGAAAATCCTATAGTTATTAAGATTGGAACAATCTTTTGAATGAAAACCAAAGCACAATGGAATCAGCAACTAGATTCCTATTGATTAATAAAGAAATATGTGCCAATTTATATGGGTTATGATGTTTTTAATGGCTATTTAAAAATAATCCAGCTCAAATTGGTAAAAGCAATTAGGAAATACATTGGCTCAGATGATTCAAAGTTCAAAGCCAAGACCAACTTCAAAATTACTAGATACAACTACTTGGATATGTAATCAAGAACCCATAATCATTTTCTCTCTTCTTTCTCACATCTACAGTTAGGCTTCACCCTAAAGCTAGTTCTCCTGCGGCTGTCTGGTGGTGAGGGCCACTGGAGGGAACTCCATGCTTCCTTGCATATGTTAGATCAGAATGGCCCCACCTTGACATTACTGAGACTAATGACATTTTGGGACAAATAATTCTTGTGCTGTCCTATGCCTTGTAGGATGCTTAGCATCATCCTTGGCCTCTGCCCACTAGATGCCAGTCTATGGAAAAAGGAAAATTAACAATAAAATTAAGTCAGGGCAGTGAGTCTTGTGAAAGCTGGATGGATTTTAGACGTATGTTATAGGTAGAATAGTAATGATTGGGGATTGACTAGATATGGTGAGATGCACAGTCACTCCAATAATTGGGAAAGGAACACAGGAAGATAAGCAAGTTTTGTAGTGAAAGTTAATTCAGAAAAAAAATAATGGTCAAGTTGAAATTATGGCACCTGAAAATGTTCCATCTGATCAGGATGTCCAAAACAGCCTTGATACATGGGTATAGGGTTTATGATAATATCCTTAAAAGCATTAATTACTCTGTCGGGAACCCTCAATAGATCCTAAAGGGAGAATATTCAATGGAGTCAATGCTTCAGGATCTGGTGGGAAGAAGTGAGGCCCCCAAAACAATGGAATCCAATTACAAAGCTTCTGGGAGTTCACTTTGATTCAGATTAGAAAGCAGATTAAAATTCAGATTTAAAAACAGACTAGCTAAAGAAATGAATGGAATACATGTCCTTACAATTATTTCCCATTCAAATGTTTCATTCAATCAACCTTTTGATGAAAATTAAACAGGAGACAGGTTGAGGTTGTCACCTTTGGAACAGGGTGAGAGTTCAGACATTTGTGTTGCAGATTATGGGCAGAGGAAAAATCAACTGACTAGACGGTTTTTGTTTTTGTTTTTTTAAACATTTCAGGAGTCTAAACTTTTTGTCAAGGCTCTCCTATGAATAGACAGTGAGGTAGTTATGGCTGTGATACATTTCGCTGCAAAATTTTTAAACAAAATTTCTCTCTCATGACTAAAGAAAAATCTCAGTTCTCTTAACAACAAAATACCTGGTTATAGACAATGCTGACAGAAGCACACCCTTTAGGAGCGTTAGTTGCAATATGCAGTAAAGTACTAAATGAATTTACCAAATATACAGACAAGATATGTAATAAATGAAATTTATGGAAATAGTGTAAAGAATTCTGTTTTACAGAAATCGATCTTAAGCCATTCTATCTGATAACTGTTATGTAACAGAAGCTCTCATTCACTGATGATAATTAACAAAAATTCATGCATAAATCATGAATGAGGGTATATTGGGGAAGAGATACACATTTTAAAATGTGATAAAATCAACATTTTAGGGGCGCCTGGGTGGTTCAGTTGGTTAAACGACTGCCTTCGGCTCAGGTCATGATCCTGGAGTCCCGGGATTGAGTCCCACATCGGGCTCCCTGCTCGGCAGGGAGTCTGCTTCTCCCTCTGGCCCTCCTCCCTCTCATGCTCTCTCTCATTCTCTCTCTCTCAAATAAATAAATAAAATCTTTAAAAAAAAAAATCACCATTTTAAAGCATCAGTCAGTTTCAGAAATTATTTGAGGCTTGATTTTTCACTTTGCAATTTTTACAGATTATATAAATTAATGTATAAATGATCACAAATTTACTCTGAGGTGTTATGTGATATCACCGTGTCACAAATAATTAATAATTGTACCAAAAGCTAATCTTCATCATGGTTTATTTAAATTCTCATAACTGGGAAGCTGTGACTAACAACTTTTAATTCTTTTCTTTATACCTCTAGGGATATAAACTCTCAAAATAATTAAAAGTCAAATAAAACCTCTTTAAGTATTTTAATTGGTCCTATTTATTAGCATTTGGTGTTGAACAGCAGATTTTAATTAACCATACACATTAATTAATGAACCACAGAGATGAATTCACTGATCACTTATTTCTTTGGAAACTCACTGTTTTGCTTGGATTTCAAGTACCTGCATTAAAGGCAATTTTACAAAAGAACTGTTAGCTTTTTTGAACAATTTCCTTTGTTAGTCTCTGTGTCAAATGTTTTTTAGATTGTCTTTTCAATATTTAAATATTTTCAGGCTATGAATAATAAGCGATATGGGAGGCACTTAGAACTGATTCTTATTGATTTAAAAGCAATTTATTTCCCAGTAATACATAAAATATATATTGGAAGGGCACTTTTAGAATGGAAAATTTTCAACTCAGAAATGCATATAACTAAGATGAAGTATTGATTATCACAGGATTATAGCAAACCTTTCAACTTGAAAAATCTAACACAATCATGTAAAAATCACAGAAAAGTATTAGCATTTAGGAAAACATTCAACTCAAACATCAACATTCTCTTCAAAAGGAGAATGTTCTAGAAACCTCTTTTTGTAAACAGGAAATGAAAACCAAAATCCACACTGACTTTGATATTCTGGCCAGTAAAGTAAGATGTGAAGTAGAAATAAGCAGAATTCTTGAATGGGGTAAGATAAAGCTACTGTTTGCAAACTGTTCAGAAATTCATTCATTTAATATCTTTATACTGATTGTTCCAGGCACTGTTCTAAGTGATAGGAACACCATGATAAATCTGACAGATAAGGACTGAGATCCTTCCCATCTTTATTCTGTGATTCACTATTAGTTCTCCACTAAGTGCCATACTGCTCTGTGGGACCTCAGTATAATTAAAGATAACAGAGACCAAAAATAATAGGGGCATAAACAACAAAGGACGTTATTTCTCTTGCATGTAAAAGTCCAGACACAGCTGCTTAGATCAGAAAAGGAAGTTCTGCTCAACGAAGTCCTAAGAACCTAGATTGTTCCCAGTTTTCTGCCCGGTCATTCTTTTAAATAACCCTCTTTTTTCATGGTCTTAGAACTTGAGCTATCACATATAAATGTCAAAGAATAAGACAGAGGAAGAAGGGAAGAAAAAACAGAAAGCACAAAGTCTACGGTCTTTAAAAACAATTCCCAGAAGCTACTATGTCATGTTTCTTGCTAGCTTCCCATTCATCAGAATTTAGCTACATGGCTTGGCTTGTCTGAAAAAGAGATTGAAAAATGTAAATTTTTCTTTGTTTTGTATTTTCTTATAGGGCAGCTAGGAGTCCAGCAAAAAAGAAAAAACAAAGATTGTAATTCAGAGAAAATGGGTTACTGGGGTAGAAAACTAGCAGTCTCATTCACATTAGGCAACCATAAGATCATCTTAACATTGACCTCTGAGATGGCATACAATGCTTCCCACCCCAAGTGCCCAATTGACCACTAAATTGCAAATGAAGTATAATACAACTGCAAATATAAACTTAAAGCTTTGAAAGTTTTTGGCTACCCTATTTGTCTGCTAATGGAAGAGAAGTCTATGAATAGCCCCTGGATATGAGAGGAGATTTAAAGAAAGTAAAGGGTATAATGGTCATCTTCCACAGAGCTGCAATTCTTTAAATTTTATCAAACCGGTTACAGTTCATATTATAAACTTCTTTGAACACCCTAAGCAGATAATCATAGAATGCAGGCCTAAAATACACTGCTTATAACCTCTGAGTGGTTGCTAAACTATATGGTTGTCAAGTCTAGTTTTCACTGCCTTGATAAGGAATGTGGTTGCATCATTCCAAACTAGTATAATTTAAAGACATCTTTAGTACTACAAAAGCAGTAGTACTAAAATTAGTTGCTTGTCTGTGATACTGTTTACCATGACTATATGGTAAAGTGTACATGGACGTATCCTACAGGAGGGGTTATGCCTAAGTGAAAGGGTTTTCTCAGAGAGTAAAACTTTAGAACAAGACTATTCATTTTGAATGATCTGGCATGAAAGAACCCAATAACTTCTAACACTATCTAGGCTTGTGTTTAGAGTCAACTAAGATTTCTTTTAGTGACAGTCCAGTCTGAGTGAAAACCATTGATAATTTTATAAAATGAACTTGAAACCTTTCAAAGACCATACTCAAATTTCCCATCATAGAGTTTTGTATATCAGATCAAGTGTGTGAGTTTATTAAGGCATTTTCCATTGCCAGAAAAGGTTTACTTTACCCATTAAAACTCCACTCAAATGGGTATCAAATATCCTGTGTGTCCTGTTACATGATATAATTTAAGTCTGAAAATGTCCATGCTTTGCTTTAACCAGAAAGTTAAAATCTTTCTCAATGGAAGCAATAGAGTGTATCACTGATAAAGTGAAGGTGATCCAGTAAAGGGTCATGACTTTCTAGACAATGGGAAAAAAAAAAACAAAAAACAAAAAAACAAAACCAAAAACCTTGTCTTCTCCCATGTTATGTAGCATCAATAATCCAGCCTATTTTAATTTTAACACATCAAATCCCTTTCAAGCTTTGAAGCCAACCTGTCCACATACACAGTACTAAGTAGCCATGGTGGGCTCTCCTGTTCAATGTATCATTAGAGCTATTTAACAATTGTGTACAATCGTGTACTAATCACTGAGGGAGACAAGTAAATGAATAAGATGTCATCCCTATTTTTAAAGAGCTAACAGTTCAGGACAGGAAGGAGTATAACTAGAAAATATAAGAATTCTGACTCAAAATCCCTATGACCAATGTCACAATAAAAAGTTAGATGAGGAAAGATCACATTTTAGAATACATAAGAAAGCTCCTAAGATGAAGGTAGCATTTGAAAAATATCTTGAATGGTAGGTGGACACAGAAAGAAGGGCTTCAGGGAGGTTCTGTGAGATGGGGAGATGAGGGCTCTATTTAAGATATAGTAAGTTGTCAGGTGCTTGGCCCATACGGTACGAGTAGGAGCAAAGTAAAGAAAGGATGGACAGGTGAGTTGTTAGCATACATGTGAAGGACACTGATGAGGGAGTGAGGAAGGTTACTCAACTTATAATCATGAGGTAGCCATTATAGATTTTTGCGAAGAGGAAGACATGACAGATCTGGACTTTGGGGAGAATAATCTGGCATCAGGGTGTCAGGCAGAATGGATAGAAAGGACTTAAAGGCCATGGCTATTGTTAATCACATGCTACAACACCAGGAGCATCCTGGTTTTTTTATGTAGAACTAAGTGAGAAAAGGGCAGTATTCGCCTTTGCCAAATCTCTTCTCTTTGGAAGGATGGCTTCCAAGTTTAGTATTCTACTTCAAGCATTCTTCAATCTAGAAACCTTTCCAGATCAATCTTTTCTAACCCCCATCATTTCCGGTCCTGGGAAAAGAATTTGTATCTGTCCACATTTAAATGTTATATTTCCTCAAACAGATAGTGAATATCCTAGGAGCAACTAAGTTAAAGGGCGCTGCCGGCAGCCAGAGTGTATCTTATCTCATCAAAGAAAAGCTGCAAATTCATCCAGGGGAATCAAGTCTGACCAGGAAATATCTGAAGGACGTTATTTTCTCTGTTCAGCAAAATGAGAAAGTTAGGAGATGGAGCAGATATGGTCTGTGACTGTGAATTTGATCAGGTGATTTCAATCCCAAACTACTTAAACATAAGCTATTTAAACAACAGCAGCATTTTTAAATTATGTAATTCTATAGTGGGAAGGGAGGGCCTTGGCGGGGTGGGGTGTTGGGGAAGAGAGAGTTTTCCCTAGAATCTTGTAAAAATGATAAATACATCAAGCAAAGTGAATAGAATTGTTCTGTCTCTGCAAATTGGCATGTACATGTTTACCTTCTGACCTCAGCTCATTTACTAGCAATTACAATTTCACAGCATCTTTGAGACTGAAACACCATAACACACTTTTCCTTTTTTTTTTTTTTAAAGATTTTGTTTTTTTATTTGACAGAGAGAGACACAGTGAGAGAGGGAACACAAGCAGGGGGGTGGGAGAGGGAGAAGCAGGCTTCCCGCTGAGCAGGGAGCCTGATGTGGGGCTTGATCCCAGGACCCTGGGATCATGACCTGAGCTGAAGGCAGATGCTTAACAACTGAGCCACCCAGGCGCCCCCACATTTTTCCTTTTTTTTAAGATTATATTTTTAATTAATCTCCACACCCAACAAGGGGCTAACACTTACAACCCCGAGATCAAGAGTCGCATGTTCTACCGGCTGAGCCAGCCAGGCACCCCCACATTTTTCCTCTTTATGTGAGATGTAAATGAAACAGATTATTTGTTTTTGATATAAGAAGGAAGGTTTAGACTTTTTTTTTTTTAAGTCAGAGAACAAAGCAAAATATGCAGCAAGGATTATTAAATCAAATCTGATGGAAAATAGTGATTTATTTTATCTTCTGTAGACAATCCCCTTTCCACAATTTTATCACTTTCCATGACAACTGTATTTAGCTGAGCATAATGTAAGTTTTTCAAGCTAAAAGAATTACAGCTGCTTTTCTTTAGACAACATCAACAAAATCTGATGAAAGAACTAGAAAAAAATGGGCACATGAGTGTCTATGTTCTCTTGTTTGTGATGATATCAAGTTGCTTAGTAATTACATGACATTCAACTGAATTTGGTATTGGCCTGGGATGAACCAATGGATTTGATGACACACTGAGTTAATCTGGGATGGCAATTTCCATGCTTCTCTATTTAGTTACTTGAAGAAAATAATAAAAATATAGTGCAATATTTACTGATACATGACAAAACTACTTGAAAAATTCAGTAAGAAAGATAATAAAAATTAAAAAGACTAATGGCTTTTGAAGGTATAAGTAAAATAGCAGTTCATATGTACATGACACTGGCAGAAAAGATGAAACATGTGGCTCATGCAAAATAGGAATTTGGGATCCAGTCTAGAAGCTTGCATTCTGTTCACATAATGACAGTCAGCTGAGGCCAGGAAGGGATAAAATACTGGACTCTGTCACTAACCATAAAGCTTTTCCTTTGGAGTTCTAGCTCTTCCTTCAGAGTTCCTGAATTAATAGAGTTTTGTTTCTATTCAGACAAAGTTGTAAAACTGTCTGAAGATAACAACAACTTCTCTCAAAATGAAGGGAAAAGAATCCTGCTTCTGGAATTACTTGTATTCTTTTTTTTCTTTAAAGATTTTATTTATTTATTTGACAGAGAGAGAGCTCACAAGCAGGGGGAGCAGCAGGCAGAGGAAGAGGGAGAAGCAGGCTCCTGGGAGAGCAGGGAGCCTGATGTGGGGCTTGATCCCAGGACCCTGGGATCATGACCTGAGCCAAAGGCAGACGCTTAACCAACTGAGCCACCCAGGTGCCCCAATGTATTCCATTCTTTGTACTGAAGGCAATTACATATCTTTTACTTCTCTTCTAATATGGAAGGTTTGGTAAGTATCATAAGCCAAGAACTAATTCATAAATTTGTTACTAATATATTTTCTAGGTCTAAAATCAATCACCCCCCCCCATTTCTGCCATGCACACAAGTGAAAAAAGAGGGAGAGAGAAATAATATGCAAACTGACCCTGGAAGAAAGCTTCAACATAACCAAAGTTTTGGGTTATTTCAAACCTTTTCTTGGGAGTAGAAAAGATCAAATATCTAGGTTTAATTAATTTCAGAAGGTTCATAGGGAAATGTTTCTTATAAGCATGCCATGCATTCCACTCCTATTCTATATCAACCACTATACTTAGTACTTTACATGCATGACTATGTTTATTCTCTGCGATGAACTTATACGCTAATATGTACCCATTTTATAGATAAAGAAGAATCTTAGGTTTAGACAGGATAAGACGGGAACCAAAATTTCAACTTGGGTTTGTTTGACTCATATTCCCAAATGCCATTAACCATGAAGCTTTCACAGAATCCATACCTTAATTGGTTTTGCATACTGATTATTGCTCACGGCTCCTAGTAGTTTATTTCATAAACAATTATTCACCTGACTTGCCATCTTATTATTATTTGTCTATAATTATCCACAGGCAAAAAAAAAAAAGGACTTTTTCCTCTGATTGCTAAGACTGGACATAATGCCTGTCATCAGCAGTCAAAGAAAAACACCTGGGCTTTGCTTAGTCCCAGTCCAAATGTATAAAAAAGTTTTTAATCCCTGGCAGAATTAGTCATGAACTATAAATGGCATAGCCCATGAGTTCTTAATGAAAGAATGGACAAATAGGTAGATAGAGAAAGAAAAAAAAAAAGAGAAGCAAGCAAGGAAGGAAGCAGATTGCCAATGTTTTTTGGGGGGAAGAAATCAGCAAGCTTTAATACTATGATTGCCTCTGTCCAAGCAAACATCACATGTTCACTGTTAGTCATTAGTGTCTCCTCCATTTACTTGACTTTCCATTCATAAACTGGGTAGAGTACATTGTTAAAGCAGTGTACAATCAGGTGGAGAAGAAAAGCCTCAGGTTTCACGCCCTCTCAAATGCATAAAACTCTTCTTGTCAACTCTGGAGGAACTGGGAATTGGCCCAAAACTTTTGTTACCAATCTGTCACTTAGATCATCATTCTTACATGGTCCATGGAGAACGAATCACTAGATATTTGGTTTAGAAATGTCCTTTCATTACATAAGAACACACAAGTAGTTCAAAATTTAAGTTTTTATTGTCTTAATACTTTTTAACTCTGGAAATATGCCCTTCAATGTAAAAACATACAGATTTGTACCAAGTCCCTAGGGAACCAATCATTAAAAGAACAGATCTAATATGGAAATTATATTTATTCATTCATATTCCTTCTAACACTTATACTTATTAATACATAAATTAGAACATGTGTAAAAAATAATCCTCGAATGTTTCATTCTTTATATCCCACCAGAATATTTCTTCCATTTGGAATTTTTCTAAAGATAGTCATAAATTCTGACATTTCTATTTTGTTAGTGCTTATAAAAATAGCAAGACAATATTTTATTTTATTTTGACAGGGACATTGCATATTATTGGATATAATTTTTTAAATTTTTCTATTATACATCAAGAACTTCAGAAATGTATGGAAAGGTAAAGGGCATATCCTTTATTTATCTAGTAGCTGCCAGCAGTTCTCATTGTGAGTAAAAAATTGTCTTTTCTTCTCTTGTCAAACAACAATGGAAGCAGTATTAGTCACAGTTTGCATGGAAATCTGCCAATAAAAGAAAGCTAAGTAACATTTCTTCCCAAGTCTAATAAAAATGTCCTGTGGCCTTTTGTGAGGATATAAAGTATGACTCAAGATACCAGCCAAAACAAAGTAAAATTGGAGGAAAGCAAAGAAACAGACAGTAAAGTCTCACTTTTTCTGTACCACTTACAAGTATGCTAAAGCCATGTTGAAGAATAAGAGAAATGCGACTTCGGTGTGTCTGTCAATCCTCTCTTGAGCTATGAAAATGAAAGAAAACCTCCTTCCCCATCATAAGTGTACAAAAGAGGAGTCTTGCTGGTAAGGTTAGCATCTGTCAATATCAAGGAAGGTACAACAGCAAAGCTGCTCTTTGAATTGTTTGCTTAATGAGATCTCCCAGTGAATGGAGTGTATCTGCAGCTCAGGGTTTCACAAGGAACACAATACTGCATATGGATTATTTTAGATAGGAAGGGGGTTAGTTTCAGTAAGCAAGTAAGAAATGGAAAGTAAGAAATAGAAGCTTTATTATTATAATTTGGGTGTTGCATTGAAAATGACTGAAACAGTTTTCTATACATTGTCCATAGGCTTGATAATTCATATATTTTATTCCAGCCATCCGATTTTTTTCTGGGACATTCTTATTTGTACTGGCTTCCATTCATTGTTTGTGTTCCATTTGTGGCCACTGCTATAGAATTTTAATGAGTTCCATGTTAAACACCTATTAAAATTCATTCTTTTAGAGTCATTCTGTAGGGAGCAAGCCCATACATACTCCTGGAGTTTACTAATACTCCCTACTACAAATGAAAATAATTTATTCTAGTTTTTAAAAGTAATTCCAAGAAACATAAAACAACTACTTTGGTCTACTGAAAACTCCATATTCAGTTCCAAACACTCAACTTCCAACACTAATTCCAGCTGTTATAATTTATTATGCACTTGTATGACAGGCAATCTGATGTGCCCCATTTAAACTTGTCAACAACCTGCAGGAGAGGTATTACTTCCTCTTATACAGATGGGAAAACTGGGGACCAGAGAATTTGAGCACTTGCCCAAGGATGTGGAGTTATAATTCCAACCCGAATCTCTTTTTCTTTTTTTTTAAAGACTTTATTTATTTATTTGACAGAGACAGAGACAGCGAGAGCGGGAACGCAAGCAGGGGGAGTGGGAGAGGGAGAAGCAGGCTTCCCGCTGAGCAGGGAGCCTGATGTGGGGCTCGATCCCAGGACTCTGGGATCATGACCTTAGCCGAAGGCAGCCGCTTAATGACTGAGCCACCCAGGTGCCCCCTGAATCTCTTTTTCTATAAAATTCAGGCTCTCTCATTATACTACATCATAGTTGCTTCACAGCAACTATGTACATAAAATAGTTTTCTTCTTCAAATATTTTATTTTATAGAACAGTTTTAGGTTCACAGCAAAATGGAGAGGAAGGTACAGAGATTTCCCATGTATCCATTATCCCTCTACCCCTACATAGTCATAACCTCCCTAGATATCAATATCCCCCAGCAGAGTGGTGTATTTGTTACAACCAATGGACACACATTGACACATCATCATCACCCAAAGTCCATAGTTTACATTCAGGATCACTTTTGGTGTTTACATAAGCTTGGACGAATGTATAATGACATGCATCTATCATTACAGTATCATGCAAAATGTTTTCATCGCCCTAAAAACCAACTTCAGATTTTTAAAATAACCTTGCACAAAAGAATAGACATATTTCTAGGAACCATTAAAACTCTTATGGCTAAATTCAGAGAATATCTCATGGTAATCTTGTTTTCTTAGTCAGGCCTCAGAAATCTTGATTCACCACTCTAGAATATCTTCTAGGAGGCTCTTAATAAAAGTTTTTAACATGATTACCTGCATTTGTTAATTTTTTTTCAGTCTCAAACATTCAGAAACTTCTAAATGTCACACTTGGAATATGAAACACTTGGACTTTATGACATAAATTTTACATCTAGAGTTTCCTTAGTCTAATTTAGAGTTTTTACTTAACCCAAAGAAATCGCTAAATTAACTCCTCAAATCAGCATTTAGCTATTACTTGGAAAACTTTGAAAGCATGGTTTTATTCAAATATACATACCTAAAAAACTGAATCTGCAGGCAGTTCTAAATGTCAGGGTGAAAAACTCTACAGTAAATACTTTTGCAGGGAAGCTTGCAGGCTATATATATATATACATATATATATATGAATTGAGCCATGCATTTCTCATATGCTCTCCCGTTTCACAAATGGAAATAATATTATTTTTACCACAGGCTTTACAATGCTTTAAGTGGATGTTCTGGAGCCTGCTCATACTTCTGTGAGCCAGTTGTGCACTCTTCTTCTCAGGTCCGTGTTGCTACCATCAAGTTGATAACTTGAAACTGGCCATGGTGGGAGTATTTACCCCATGGAAATTGACAAAGACTTCAAATGTAGCCAGCCTTGTCCTGTCCCCCACTACAAGCCAGTGGGAAACATTTACCAGCACAACACTGATGAAGTGAGAGAATACATTACAGTCGATATGAAGCATGCCTTTGTTCCTCCTGGTGCAGGGAGCATTGGCTGTTGATGGCTCTCAGCTGTACCCCTCTGTGAACAGCCCTTAGCTGAAGGGAGTTGTCCCACACAAGATTATACCCCTTCTTCACTGGATAGCCTGATGTGGGGGTACAGAGACCTGAGCCTCAAAAAGCCATTCCAGCTCCAGAGCCTCTTGTAGGATCTGCTAAGGTCACTGTTTCAACTGCATCACAGTTGAACTTCTCCCTTTGCCCAGGCCTGCTGGACAAAGGCCCTGTTGCTTCTGAGAGCAAGCACCCCAAAACTGCACAAAAATCTCCCAGTGACTATTTCCCAGGGAATCTGACCTGAAACATAAATGTAATATTACCTGGCACATAGGAAGTGCTCAATAAATGTCAGTTGTTAATAATATATTTGTAACCATTCTTTCATTATACCTTAGTTCCTAATCTAGTTGGTAGAGATAGGGGAAAATGGTTTTAGGTACGTCTTCCTCATTTTCAGTTCTTTAAAAAAGAGTCTGCTATGGACAAAAAATAAAACCCCAACAAAATAATGGTTGCCGATAATCTTAGTTTACTCTTCAAAATGATGGATCTGAATAAAGTATACACATTTGAACCAAGTCAACACCTACAAATTGAATGGATTCTTTAGGGATTGTATATAGTAAAAATCTCTTTAAGAGTCAGAAAGAAATGGCAAAATTTGACTAAACTAATAAAATAATTTTAGAAGCTCATCAAATTTAGATTTCTGAATCTTAAGCAGATGGAACTTCTAAGATAACCGCACTCAGGAGTCTTTAATTGTAATACGAATGCAAATTTCATAACAACACAGTTCCGAGCGGGACGAGTAAGGAGCTGTTTCTTCAGTAATCTGATTAGCTGAAAAAGCCTTCTTTGCTCAATTTCAAAGAAAAAACTGAATGTGATGACCACATTATTCCCCTCCTGAGACTGCACAGGACCAAAGCATAATGAATCCCTAGAGAGAATTCAATGCAAACCGCAGCTCAAAAACACTGGGCAGCCATTCACAGCCATCCAGTAAAGTAATATTCTGTGTACATTCTTGGTTATGCATGAATATCATGATGATCACTAAGGGATTAATTATTTTATTTAGAATCATAATATTTCTTAGAACACTGTGAGGAACTTAACAAAATTAAGTCACAAGAATTCACATATTGGTCATATATTAAAATAAAATCTCTCTAATATATCAGAAAGACCATTTTTAAAGTTTCCATGCATTGAGAAATCACATTAAAGGAATATTGTTTGGTATCTGATTTCTAGCATGGAATTCAGCATCAGTTAACAATATAATGGCTACATGCTATTATAGGAGGATACAATCTTGATTTTTTCCTATTTATTTGCTAATTTATTAGTTTACTCAGACAACTCTGGACAATACCTTACAGAAGGCACTGAGGATAATGAGATAAATGAGAAAAGTTATCTCTCTTACAGATCCCATAGTTTTACAGAAGAGACACACATGAAAGAAATAAATTCAATTCCAAGTAGAGGTAATTTACTAGATGTTGTATTTGCTTTTGTAGATAATATCACACTGCTCCCCTAGAATCTTTATCTCCATTAGCCATCCCAGCCTCCTCTGTTGAGGGTTACCCGTCACAGAACCAAATCCCCAGACACATCAGTCTCAAACTGAATCTATGAGAGGTCTATCATGGATTATTCCAACCTTTTGGAATTATTTGGTATTATTCCATACCTTTTGGATCTGGAAGGATGTGAATGGGAGGCTACAGGCAATTATTTTCCTAGTAGGTGAATAATAAAGCCAAGGCAAAGAGAGACGAAATCGGTCCCATGCTTTCGTCCATAAGATGCCAAGAGTTGGTTTCTATCACTGATCCTGGAAGCAATCTGGGTATCTTTTCAGAATAAACTTGGATCAAGTTTCTCCAAATCTCAACAAAAAGTGCTCACTAGGCAGGTACCAGGAGTGGTTTCAGGTTTTATGGGGTCTGAAGCTTATACCATTTGGGAGTTCTCTTAGAAAATGTGGACTTTAAGAAACAAAACAGAGGATCATAGGGGAAGGGAGGGAAAAATAAAACAATGAAATCATAGAGAGAGACAAAACATAAGAGACTCTTAACTCTAGGAAACAAACTAAGGGTTGCTGGAGGGGAAGGGGGTGGGGTAATGGGGCAACTGGGTGATAGACATTAAGAAGGGCACATGATGTGATGAGCACTAGGTGTTATATACAACTGATGAATCACTGAACTCTACCTCTGAAACTAATAATATACTATATGTTAATTAATTGAATTTAAAAAATTAAATAAATAATAAAACAAACAATAACAACAACAACAAAAGAAATGAAACTTTGAGTTTGAATTAACCATACTGGCTATTATAAACAAATTCCTTACTGAAAGTATTGGTTTATAAATTACATCATATCCTCAAACTTCATTAATTTTACCTTACAGATATTGAGCTTCATAACATGTTAAGCGGTGTACAGAACAGTTACTAAAATAATGTCTTATAAGTAAGAAAGCAGAGAATAGAACTGTTGACTTTGTCTAGTGCTATTGCAGTACCCATGTTTTCTAGTTCCAATCATAATCTTTCTTTTTTAAAGATTTTATTTATTTATTTGAGAGAGAATGAGAGAGCGAGAGCACATGAGAGGGGGGAGAGTCAGAGGGAGAAGCAGACTCCCTGCTAAGCAGGGAGCCCAATGTGAGACTTGATCCCAGGACTCCAGGATCATGACCTGAGCCAAAGGCAGTTGCTTAACCAACTGAGCCACCCAGGCACCCCATTTTTTTAATCTTTAAGATAACTTTATTCAAACTAAAAAGGGAAAAGAAAAAGAATACAAAACTATAAATGCACAACCAGAGAAAAACATGATTATTTCAAATGAGAAAGGAAAATATACCAAGTTACTGGATTCTTGGAGAGCTACCTCTTTGTTAATTTACCAGACATTGCTTATACAGAACTGCTTCCTACTTGCAAACTGGCCTCCTTTCCCAGATAGAATTCTCTACAACATTCAGCAACTCCTAGGAGAGAGGCAGGTGCAAGTGAGGGGCCCTGATGCTCAGACTTCACTAGCTTCAAGGTCAATCTGCCTCCATTGGCACATGTGTCTAAAGTACAGTGGGACAATAAAGAGAGAAGGGGCAACCCTGGGTACTAGGAAAGCTTTCTCACAGAGATGAGCACCCACAGGATGGTTAATCAGCTTTCTAGAGCAATGGAAGTGGGTGGGGCAAAGGCTGTATATGCTCTTTGCACTATGTTATGGCGTCAAGAAATAATAGCATGTTAAAGAAAGCTTACTTAAATGTGAAGAAAAGGTGATGTGGAGGTGGCAAGTTGGAGAATCCCTCTACATATAATCCTAGAATGTGCCTATTATGTGGTTTTCCTTCCATCCCTGCTCTTCCTCTTCTTTTTTATTTTGGCCTCCAACCTTCTAGGAGGCAGGATATAAAGCCCGGCTTCCAGAATTTTTACATACAGCATTTGCTTTCTACTTGGGGGACATTTCACCAAATTACAATATTTTGTCCTTGTCTTTAAAATAAACATAACACCCAAAAAAGGAGAGGAAAAAAAGAATAGCAAATGGCAAGTCTTTTCTCTTTTACACCAAGACCCTTAAGACATTAAGAAGCTCAACAAGAAGAACAAATGCTACCTTTCCCATATAGTATCTATGTCACCAAAATTTCACCAGCATGGTGCTGGATAGAGTGGGATGGAAAACCAGAGAAAAGTTTTTAAGCAGAGGAAAACGACACTCCATATTTTTTAAAAATTAAAAAATTAAAATCAAATAAGCTCAACTTTTCACAGAATTTACATAAGAATTCTAATATTGGAAAGGAATGTGAGTCCAAACTGCTGCCCATCCACTCTCTTTTCTTGATTCACAAAAACAAAACAAAACAAAAAACGTGGATATGGTGATTCCTGGTAACCATCGTCAGAATCAGCTGCTTTAGGCAATAATACAGTTAAAACTAAAGAAAAAATGTTGGTCCCTGGTTCCTAGAATTGTGAAGGGCACTTTTGTGTGTATTCTGGAGGAATGGGGGCTTGGGGAGGCAGTCTGTGTAAGTTCCAGGGTTGAATTTTGTTTTGAAATTTCTACGGCAGGAGGGTTTAGGATCCTGAAACAATTCCACAACATTTCACTGTTAGACTGTAAGTACCCTACCAGATGTCTTGCCCAAACTGTGATCTCAATTCAAGCATCAGAGAGCCAGCTGTGAGCCATTTGTGAAGCAGAAGTTGATGTCTACAGAATCTCCTCATCCGTTCTGTACTAGACCAAATATCTGTTGAAGCACTTCTTCCTCCCTTTGCTAAGATTTTCTAGAATAACTGTAATCGCCAATGAAGATCTCTCTGCTACTGAATTTTTGAAACTGTATGTATGTTGACTTATTTTAGACTCTCTGCTGGTATTGTGCCTAGCTGTGGCCATAAGGGCAAATCCCTATATGGAGGAGTCAACATCTTCTCCCAACAGGAGGGCAAGGGGAAATGGGTTCTTATTCCCAATGTCATATATAGAGAAGATGCAGTTCCCAAGACAGGACCCTGGAATTGGGAAGACAGAAATAAAGGTAGGCATTAAGGTCAAGTTGCCTAAAGAGGTCTACCCAGAAAATAGATCCAAAGAGATCCTCACATTGCTGATTCAAGAAGCCACATTTTCAAAGCCAACTTGTCCAGTAGGTGAATTTTCAAGGACCAGGAAGGACTATACTTTCCATTTGTCTCTGCCCCCCCCCCCCCCGCCGTGCCTTTATCCACTTATTACCATGAGACTTTTAAATGCAGCAATAAGCTTTGCATAGTGTAATATCCTATATTAAAAAACCAGTCAAAACAAAAACAAACAAAATGGTGCTATTATCACATGTGTCAGAGAAAACACAGGTTTTTCCCAAGATTCCATCTTCAGCTCTTCTTCTTTGGTCATTCCACCCCTCTTTTTTAATGGTATCATAGTTTCCAGTTCAGGTCTCTCGTGGATTTTTTATTGTGGTGATGCTGGAAGTTGTTTTCTTTTGCTTTGTCTAGTGCTGACACTGAACAAGAACAATTACAGACACCTGCCAGATACATTTTTAAGCAAGGGCACACGTTCTGAGAGTGACTGACAATAGCCATGTCACCAGTAATAACTAATCTTTATAAGAATCACATTTGTCATTTTGACCTCTTAGCTCATTCTTTAAACAAGTTGGCAAAATTCTGAATCCACACTGAGGCATTTTAGAAAGTATTCATCATATTAAGTGTCGGCCTTTAAATTCTCAGGTAAAGCTAAGGAAAAGCTATTCATTCAATGTTGCCGTTCATGTACTTTTTTTTTTGCTTTTCATGTACTTTGAAAATCTGGACTTACTTCCAAATATGCCAGAAAAAATTTCTGATATAATAGAATTTTCCATTTTAAATCATACATATCAGGTCATGTTACATGGTCTTAGAGTTATTAAAAACAAAAACAAAAGGCATAAAACCAATTTTAATATTGAAGCTGTTTTAGAGAATGAATAACCAGGTTAGTTAAGGATAACTGGCTATTTATTACTCTAATTAATAGATGCTTATATGTTACAACTTCAAGCTGTGAGATGCTATGATACCCCTTACAGGGCCATGAGAGAAAATAGGGGAAAAATCATTTAAAGCAAGAAGAAACACAGTGAGCCACATATAAGGGGCAACTGGTTACTGCCATGAGTGAAACCAGGACTTACTAGGGAGGCTTTCTAATCAGCATCTCATCACTTAACAGTTCAGTTAACAAATTTGGACCAAAAAGCAACTGAAAACTTCATCTCTAATTATCAACCCCCCTTGAAGCTTAAGTTCCCAAAGGCTTTGCTAAGAGAATGGGTGTCACTAATCAATAATGACACTGAGTGAGACACTTCCAAGGAGCTCTCTTTTTTAGAGATGTTCGTTAACCCAGCAGGAAGAGTCTACAATGAAATGCTTCTTACTTCAGGGTTAATTATTTGTCTTTTCTCCCCAAAGCCAATGGGAGCTGGAAGAAAGTATGAAAGCCTATTGCTGAATTCCAAGAGGGAGAAAAGAATCAACTCTGCTGGATTCCCAGCAACTAGTTGGGTTTGGATTGCTTTTGTCTTGGTAAGAGAAAAACTGCTGGAGTATGGTCAAAGGATAGTCATTGTTTTATAATGTAAAGGAGTTTTCTATAGATTATATTATTTTTGAAATGCAGGCCTTCACAAATCTTTTGTTTTAGGACACTCGGACAATATAGTGGTTTGTTAAGATCTACATAAAAGTAAAAACAATAAAGAGGTAACAAAAATATAAGCCACACACCTGGGTCAATTAACTGGGTTACATTTCATTTCTGAGAAAAAAAAATCCATTTGGCATGTGGATTAAATTTTTCATTTAAAAGTAACAGACTAGGTAGTCACACACATATAAATCAACTTCTTGGGTTAGAATCTTGCTGCAGGAATGTACTGAAAGAATTTGTGTCCCTTTTTTTGTTTGTTTGTTTTAGAATTAAAATTTTTAACTTCAATATATAGGAAAAATATCCTTGAAGAAATTTTAACTCTTAAGGTGATTACGTTTTGAGAATTTCACAAAAGTCATGAATGTGATAATTAGTTAAAATTAAGTTTACTATTTTCTCAATAGAAAGTCAATTTGAGACAATGGCCTCTGTGGGGTCCTGATAATATTTCAAAGAATGCTCTGTGCTTTCTTCTGTAACATCATCAGGTTAATTGTTAAGTACTTAATGTGCATTTTGTAGCACCTTCCCCATTTTACTATCATTTTTGACATGCCTCAGGTTGACATGTCTCAGTTTCCACTAGACTTTGTGCCCCTTGAGGGCAGAGCTCATGCTTCTTCAGCCTTTCTTGTCTAGAACTTAAAATATTTTTCCTAGATTGTATCAGTCTTTGTGGCAAGCTAAATAATGGCCTCTCCAAAGATGTCCACATCTTAAACCTCAGGACCTATGAGTATGTTACCTTACATGGTAGAATGAATTTTGAAAATGTAATTAAATTAAAGATCTTGGGATGGAGTCTTTTATCCTGGATTATCAGGGTGGGACCGGTGTAATCACAAGGGCCTAAGAGGAAGGAGGCAGGAAGCGCAGCATTAGCAGGAAAAGATGTAACCACAGAAGCAAGTGGTTGGAGTGATAAGACGAAGCAGTAAGGAAGACAAGAATTGTAGGTGGCCTCTAGAAGCTGAAAAAGGCAAGAGAATGGATTCTCACCTTAGGACCTCAAGAAGAAACCAGACTGGCCAAAATCTTGACTAGGTTTCAATATTTTGTTACAGCAGCAATATGAAACTAATACAGTCTGTTATTACTTGGTGTATTAAAACCATTTATTCTCCTTGAGTTCCCCTTTGATGAACCTTGTGGGGTCACGTATTCTTAGAAGAGGCAGAATGTGAGAGGTGAAAACTTTTGGGCTCTTAACTCAAACTTCCTGGGTTCAAATCTCAGCTCTGTACTAATTAGTTGTCTGACCTCAATTTCCTTTAACTCTCAAAATCTCAGTCTCCTCATTGATAAAATGGGGATAATAGTAGTTCTTACATCAAAGACACAGGTTTCCTCTGAGGAATAAGGGTTTTTTTTGTGTGTGTGTATGTACCACATTATTAGTATATCGTAATTGGTCAGTGATTTTATTTTTTAGTAGAAAATATAAGTATATAAATATCGACTGCCTAAATAAATTACCTCAGAAAAACAGATTCTAGTTAGAAGTCACTTATTGCTTTGTCTACAAAGCATATGTGAGGAAGAATTTTCTGAGTGTTCAATTTTCTGATGGGCTTAGTAACTGAGGACAGATCCAGAAAACAGGTAAGGCAGGCCAAGATAAATGCAGCTTTATTCTGGCTATGTCCAAGTACCTATAGTTTTCTTCACATAGTGCATTTTCCCAGGCCCCTGAAGCCTTGCGCATGCCACATGCCCTCTGCCAGGAATGTCTTCCTCCATCTTACAACTACCAAACTTCTTTATCCCTTAGCAAGAATCTGCAGTCTCTATGAAGTCTTCCCTGACTCCTCAAGCACCTAGCTATGACCTCTTAATTTTCCCAACATACTTTCATAAGAATTGCCTTAAAGTAGGCATCCACCTCCCTACAAATTCTTCCAGGAAACTGCTTTTCTTTTTTATCTCAAGAGTATCATGCTAGGCTAGGATATAATTCAAGAAATTCAAAGACTAGAATATCTGATAAATCAGACTTTGAAGGTGATCTAGTGATTTAAGTTACTTTAAACATAATACCCCTCCCCAATTACAATTATCTCATAATAAATTTGTCTTAAAATAATCCTTCTCGGCCTCAATATTTTAATTTAGAAGAGGAATTATATTGGTACATATTTCAGCAAACTCTGGCAAATCAATTGAGCATAGATGTTGACTTGAGGAAAAAAAATCATAGTACCTCTCAAATAACACAATGAATTGCAATAACAGCCTAGTATTGCAAACTTTTAACTGCATGAGAGATGTAATGATGTTTAGGATTTTGTCTTTTTTTTTAAATTTACAGTAAGGTTATGCAATTAAAACAATAACAACTATAAAATCCTCTAAAAACAGAAATCAATTTCACTTTCTCCAGGGACATTATAAGATATAAATAAACCTAATTCTAAATAAATTATTTTGGGAGTATGCCCATTCTGTAATGATGCTATAATAGAAGTCAGGTGAGGCAACAGGATTTACTTGCCTGCCAAATTTTCTGAAGTATAGTCTGCACAAGTGTTTAACTCACCTGTCAGATTTTAAATAATATGCATTTAATATGCGTTAGACATTTCATAATACTGTTAATGACAATCATTTATTTCAAAGGAGATATATGTCTATATAGAGAGAAAGATGAGAACTGCTATGTCTCGCTATCTATGTGCTTTATGGAATTTCCTGCTTTATCTGTACATTTTATGTAGGCATTTATTTCCATAGGCATCCTTTGCACTTTGTAATTTATAATTCTTGTCCTTATAAAGAGAGGTCTTACAAAAACAATAATGTATTTATTTGTTTAAAAAACCTTCCACTTAATTAATATTAATATTTCACATTCATGTGGAATAGTTCTATTTTTCTCTCTCTCCATTTTTTAAGATAGTTTTTAAAAAGCATTGGATGTTCTTAAATAGTGTTTGAGTACTACCCAGTTGATGGGGGTGTGGTGGAAATTAAAGGTGTTTTTTTTTTTTTAATAATGATTTCCAAAACACAGAGTTTATACGTAAGGGGGAAAAGAGCCAAAAGTGAATTTCAGACCTTCCATTTAGTGTCACATGATTTTTTTTTCATTACACACAAAGTCCAACGGCTACCAAGTGGCAAATAAATGTTGGGGAAGGAATATTCTATTACAAGTGGGTTGGAATGGGGAATTCTTCCCCGAGTTCTTCCCCAAGAAACCAGATCTGCCTTATGAAATAGTCCTGTGGCTTTCAAAATCCTGTGCAGAGAAAGGATATATCCTAGGCACAGTATTTAAGTAGGTTATTAATAAAGAGATATGGAGTAAAGAATTAAAAATGAAAAGATTGCCTCAATCCCCTGTCATGTGAGATGAAAAAGAAAATTGTACAAATAAACACACTGGACAATATTTTCCTCATCTGGAAAACCAGTGGATTGAAAAAATTATTTTTTAATTCCTTTCAGTTATTAGAGTTTATGATTTTAAATGGATGAAACAGTATATTAACTTCCATCATAAGCCAGGCTCCTACGACCAAGTCTACAAAAAAATCTCACCTTGTTAATGTTTTTCCTTATCTGAAACAGGAAGTTTAAATGTTTCAATATATACCTTTGTACAAAAGAGACATACACACAAAAATACCAACTACTCCTGGCTAGAGAGCTGAAAGTGTATGTTTCATCTAGATGTCAGAGCGATTCCAGGTCCAACAATCTTCAAAGGCAGGATTTCAAAGATCCCCTTAATCATTCATAAACTTATATATTCTTCTTAAGCTCCTACTATATTGAAGATACAATGAAAGGTGATAGGAACACATAATTAACTATGACAGAGCCCTCATCCTTCTATATAATCATTTTGAATCAAAAATGAGATATTAAGTGAGTACAAATGGAAAAAGAGGAAATCTGACTGAGGAAAGGGGTGAGTATTGGAGAAGGGGTCATAGAAGCATTTAAGCTATTGTCCAAATAATAAGATTTCATGTCTAAGTAGGCAGAAGATGGGATAGCATTACACAGGGAAGGAACAGCCTTAGCAAAGACATGGTTATGTGATATGCTTGGCAGGTTTTGAGAACAGTGAGAAGTGTAGCATGTTTAACAGGCCAGATGGGAATGTGAGAGAGACAAGCAATGAGACAGAAAAAATAGGCTGGACTAAATTCATGCTAGAGAGTTTGGACTTCATTACATGGACAATTTGAAATCATGGAAGGTTTTTAAGCAGAGAATTTGAAATAACTCCTCTTGGAGTTGGGAAGAGAGAATGCAGGGGGATAAGGCTATAGGGTGATTGAGGCCAATGAGATCATTTATTGGTCTACTCAGAAAGTCCAAGAGAAAGAGATCTTAACAACATGAATTTAGTAGAGGAGATGAAAGAGTAAAGAGACTTTTCCCAAAGAAAGTCCACTCAGCTAACGCAAACTTCTAAGGAGATACAAAACCTCAAATAGCAATCTAAGTTAAAGGTTGTAGGCTAGCCTAGGATTGGCCCTGATTAGATGGCAATGACTTGTAATTAGCGTACTAAAGTTAAAGACTAAACTCTTTTAGCTTCTGTTTTTGTTAGACTGATAATGTTTACTTGTAAATGTGTGCCCAGTTAGTTTAGAAAATAAACTATTTGAAAATGTTTTGTTCCCCCGAAGTGGTAAACATTTCCCTTGAATCATATTTGAACTCTCAGTTGTTTAGCAAATCATTTAGTTGTGGTGAATGCCAAGTTAAACCACAATGAAACTCATTCAAGAATCACTTTTATTTACTTAAGTGTGTATGAAAGAGATGTATTTGTTACTCTCTATCTACAATGGGGAGTGGCAGGTGGATATTAGAATAACATTACAGTGGCTGGGGTTGAAAATAGGAATGACTGCAAATGGGCACAAGGATCTTTTTGGAGTGATGGAAATATTCTGAAATTAAATTGTAGTACTGGTTGCACAACTCTGCAAATTTACTCAAAGTCATTGAACTGTACACTTAAAATGGGTGAATTTTATGGTATGTAAGTTATACTTCATTAAATCTGTTAAAAACATTATTGGAGTACATTTATTAAGGATTTTAAATCTGCTAAATGTGATGGTAAAACTTGTAGTCATTTATTTGATAACACTCATAGAGAAATTACTAGAACAGGTATGTTCTAGACAAGTGCTTCTCAAAATTTAATGTGTTTAAGAATTATCAGTGAATAGTAAATAGGGATTCTAATTCAGTAGGTCTGGATCTGAGTCCATAATTCTACCATTTGAACAAAGTTCCAGGTGATGCCATAAGCAGGCAGAAAAACACATCATAGTACCACAGCTCCAGGCACTGAGAATACAGTTGGGAACAAGAAGGTGATTTCTTGTTTTCATGGAGCTGGCTTCCTAGGCTGATAGTAAGGAAAACAAAAGCTCAAGATAGTTTCTCATATATATTACATAACACTGAAAACAACTCTATGATTCAACATCCCTTCAAAATATTTGTATTTGTCGGGCGCCTGGGTGGCTCAGTTGGTTAAGCAACTGCCTTCGGCTCAGGTCATGATCCTGGAGTCCCGGGATCGAGTCCCCCATCGGGCTCCCTGCTCAGCAAGGAGCCTGCTTCTCCCTCTGACCCTCCCCCCTCTCATGTACTCTCTCTCATTCTCGCTCTCTCAAATAAATAAATAAATCTTTAAAAAAAAATACTTGTATTTGCTGCCTAACATGTGTCAGGCATCGTGATAAGCAATGGGGACACAGTTGTGAACAAACCATTCTCGTATCAGTGCTTGGTCTCAAAACCGAGACTTCATCTCAACACTATGCTAAACTATATCCTCCTTAATTTCATTGTTATATTTAAGAAATGAGAAATTTAGATTGCATTTACTATCATAGAATGCTATGTTTGTTTGGGCTTTGGTGTCCTTGGCAAGTTGGGCTATTTGTACAATCTATTAGCTTGGCTCTTTCCTCTTTCTGGGCCTCACATTATTGAAGCACTCTTGTGCTTATATGGAAGATTGTTATTTAGGTCCACATTTCTTTCTCTTCTTTGCTACCAATTTCAGTAACCTTCTGAGAATCTATTTATACTCTCCTCTCCTGGGAATTTGAAGTTCATCTTCATTTATCATCTGCAGATGTACTTCTCATGCTACTTACTTCCTTTTTTCAGTCCACTAATGATGTAGTTAAACAAAATAGAATCCAAAACTGACCCACTGAGGACAGCTCCTTAGATTCAGTGCTCATTAATGTCAATCATCCAGTCCTTCAACGAAATGTCTTAGCTTAAAGTGCTCATACCAGGACAAGAACAAACCACTGTCATTTACACAGGATATAAATTCCTAGAGAAATATTTGGGATTTAACAACTTATTTGCATGAATATGAACAATGATGAAAATATAAAATGGGAAATTATATGCTAGTATATATTTGAATAATTAACAATAGCCAACATTTATTTAAGATGAATAAGTCTATCACTTATATTATTAGTATCTCTAATTTAAAAAATCACCTTCCAGTACAGCTATATTTCCCATCGCAATCATCACCAGCACCAGTGTTTTGCAGGCCTAAAACTGAGAGCCACTGAGGTGAGACGGGATCTCTAGGACTCTCTTTCCAAGCTCATATTTTTCTAATATTATATACTGCCATTAGACATTGCTTTAATTAAGATTTTTATTTTTTGGTTGTCATCTTAACTGGCCTATTAGAAACTAACCATGCTACCCTTCTAATTTGGGATATGAAACTTCTCAGTACCCTCCCAAAGAATACTTGATTTGGGGTTTTTTTTGTTTTTTTTTAAAGATTTTATTTATTTATTTGACAGAGAGAGACACAGTGAGAGAGGGAACACAGCAGGGGGAGTGGGAGAGGGAGAAGCAGGCTATCCGCAGAGCAGAGAGCCCGATGTGGGGCTCGATCCCAGGACCCTGGGATCATGACCTGAGCTGAAGGCAGACGCTTAATGACTGAGCCACCCAGGAGCCCCAGGGTACTTGATTTGGAGAATGTGAACAAGAGTATGTCTCCCCACAGAACAGCTGACTCTATAAGAACCAGTAATTTGATCTGGCCTATTACAGAGATGTTAGTAGCTACCTTGAAATGTTTTGTGGAACAAATTCCAGCTTCTATAAAGCTGAAGGAGAATAAAAAAAAGAATTAAAAAAAATACTCAAGCATGTAAATGACCTATAGTATCTGAACATACTAGTATGGTTTCAAGACAATTATATTAAATACACAAATCTGGTTTTAATGGCCACGCTTAGAAGATGGGCACAGTGCTAAATGTGTAAGTAATTATGAACTTGGCACAGTAGCTCTATTTATTTTAAGCTCTCTTTTGCTGCTTTGGTTGAGGATGTTTACTTAACCAGACTCTATTAAACATGCTAAAAACATTATTGCAGATTTTGTCTTTGTGAGCATTTTTAATTGACAAGCTACAGGAATAGTAGATGGTGGCAAATGGGCTAGAGCAGACAGAAAGAGACAGGCAGGTATCTTTTTATCTTAGACAAAAAGCAAAACAAAACAAAACTCAGCTGAATTAAGTGTTTCTGAAAAGCAAAGGACTGACAGTACTGAAGACTGGCGTCTTCTATTTACCAGACACCAGGCCCTGTGTAGAGAACTGCTGAAAGCAGACCCTCTCCAGCATGCTTCCACCATTGGAACTAGATGATTAGTCCTCTTCGCTGTCAGGAAAATCCCATGCTGGTAATTACTGTATGAAATTCAGCCTCTAAATCCCTACTTAACTCAGTTGCTCTAAGAGCTTGAAAAGTTCATAACACCTTAACCACCCACAATACTATCGAAGGCTAGGAAAGAAAGAAACTCTTAGGTGTATTTCACAATGCAGGGACAAAGAACTGAGAAATCATAGAAACTTCTGTCAATAATGACCCATGTGGAAACCTAATTTTTAGCTTTACTACCATTTATTTTCCTTCCCCTCCTTCTCCCCTCTCTACTCCTTCCTCCTTTGCCTCTGTCACCATCTTCATCTTTGTTGTCTCTATGTCATCTATTTGGGGGAGGAGGGGTGCCTTCATTTCATTTTAAATAATTTCATTGGTATTTCCTGATAAATATTGTTTTGCCATGTACAAACATATTTAAAATACTTATTGAAAATAATTTGACCATTTTTATGTAAAATGTTAAAATGTCAAGTTCTCACAAATTAAATTCACAGTAGAGAGGCAGCAATTTTATTCTAAACATGGGAACTGAAGAATTTTTACCATACACTAATTACTTATTAAAATAATTTTGAAAGACAGTGAATTGGCAGGCAGGGAAAGCACGTTTATCTTTACTATTTACATACTTTTCAACCTGATAGAGATTTTAGGCCATGGCTATCACAGAAATGATCTAATATGTTCTTTTGAAGTTTGTTGACAAAAACCACTCCAGACATAAATCTGTTTTATGTGGTGTGTGGTCTTGGAGGGAAGAAAAAGGTCTCATTGGACTGAAAAATGGACATCCTAAAATAGCCCTACCAAGTTCATAGCAGGACAGAATTGATAAATTAATTAACATGAGAGAATGGTTATAAGATACATCCTTTTAAAAAGACAGCATATGGTATTTAATTAACAAACAAAATCTACATCTTTAAAATTTCTTTTTATTTGAAGTATAGTTGACACATTACATTAGTTTCAGATGTACAACATAGTGATTTGACAAGGCTATACGTTATGCCACACTCAGTACAAGTGTAGCTACCGTCTGTTACCATACAAAAAGGGCACATTTTTAAATGAATTTTATTTTTTATATTTATTTATTTATTTATTTATTTATTTATTTATTTATTTATTTGACAGAGAGAGACACAGTGAGAGAGGGAACACAAGCAGGGGGAGTGGGAGAGGGAGAAGCAGGCTTCAAGCTGATATGGGGCTCGATCCCAGGACCCTGGGATCATGACCTGAGCCGAAGGCAGATGTTTAACTGACTGAGCCACCCAGGCACCCCTTTTAAATGAATTTTAAAATGAAATGATTTTTGGGGGGTCCAAATACAATATGTTTTATATAAAGTTTTTATCATATATGGGGTCTCTCATGTTCCACAGAATACTGTTCACAATACAGCTTAAGATCTAAATAATAAATTTTTATGTCAGTAACCATAGCACCATTATTTAGGAGAAATAAAGGAAAGTCCAGATGCATATTAATCACTTGGGCTTATTGCCAACCATTTAGAAAACTGCTAGGCTATTGGAATACCAGAATTAATGCCATTAATTTAGAAACTGTTAAATACAGATTTCACACAGAGCAATGGAACTAAGAACTAGGGCTTCAGAGCCATCCCAACCTTGGGGTAAGATACTTCACCTCTTCTAACCTTAGGTCTTCATCTGTAAAATGGAAATAATAATTTCACTAAACAAAGTTTTAAGACTACAGTTAACAATATCGTATTGTATATCTGAAAGTTGCTAACAGAGTACATCTTAAAAGTCCTCACCACACACACACACAAAATTGTAACTATGTGAAGTGATGGATGCATTAACTGACCTTACTGTAGTAATCATTTCACAATATATGCACATACCAAATCATTATGTTGTACACTTTAAACTTACACAATGTGATATGTCAATTATATCCCAATAAAGCTGGAAAAAGAAAGTTTTCAATACTTAAATGAGAAAACTTATGTCATGGTCTATGCCTGGCATCTAAATGTACTCAACAAATGTTAGTTTTTTTTACTTTAGGAAGTGTGAGTATTCTTCCCCAAAATAAGAGTCATGTTCCATCTATGTTTAAAGCTATCAAAATGCTTGATAGAGCATCTTACGCAAGTAAATATTCAACAAAATCTGTAGAAAGAAGGAAAAAGAGAGAAAAAGACCTGGTCCCAATCCTAAACCAACTCCTGATCTAGGATGAGAGAGACAAAACTTGTATAAGTAAACATTTACATTTGAAATTTACATACAAAAATAAATACTACCCTAAAGGCACATACTACTACTAAATTACTAGAGTCAGAAAAAGAGTTTGTCTTGCTGCTCAAAAGGCATTTGAATAAAGGATTCTATGGCTCTTCATAGTGTCCATGAAAATAAGGAATGAATACAGGAAGGCAGGCTCACCAGGAGGCATTTAAAATAGTCTGGGTGTACAGGGCATGACCAGACTGAGGCTGGAGGGATGCAGAAGTACAGGAATGAAAAAATAAAAAAAACAACCACAACAAAACATTGAGTAGGAATCAACAGAATTTGGGACCAGCCTGGAGATGGTAAGTAAACGGGAATGGGCAGGGAACACCCAGGGTTTCAGCCTGGAAATGATACAGGGAAAGCAGAATAGATAGGCTAAGGGGAGGCCATGAATTCCTGTCTTTTTCTTTTTCTTTTTAAACATGTTTAGATTTAGGTGATGGCAGGACATCTAAGTAAAGATGTTCCATAAACAGAAAGAAATCTTGACTGGGAAGAATATAAAAGGTCAGGGCAGACGAGGAAGATCTGGAAATTGTCTGCATAGAGGTGGGTGGTAAATAAAATTGAGTGCTCAAGCATCCTGACTTGCTCAGAGGACATGAGCTACAAACCACAGATTATTAAAAGCACTTCCTATTTTAATTACATTTGTTTTTTAAGTATTTCTGGATTCTCCTTGGGGGTTAATATATGACCAAATTTTACACTTACCATTTAGACCTAAAAGACCCTTGAGAGATTTCTGATCCAATTCCTTCATTTTATAGACAGGCAGAAGCCCAGAGATGAAGTGACATGCTCGAGGTTATTGGGCAAATAAGTTTCCACTCGTTCATTCATTAAGTAGAAATATGCAGATATAGATGACTACAAATATGGAATGATTTAAAATTCTATACTGACATGCATTTCTATTTATAAATCGTCAATCCTTTGTGACTGTAATTCAGTCATACTTGTGTTAAGTTAAAGTATATAAGTATAAAGTATACTTTAAATGACTGACCCAAAGCCTTATATGATACCATAATTGGGAAACCAAAGGTTTTCTACAAACATTAAAATGTCTTTTAAAAAACAATAGGCTAATGATACTGAAACATAATCACATTTAGAAACACTTCCTCATTCTATGCAGAGTCAGAATAACCCATAGGAATGTAAGATGCTTTCTAAACTTCTATTTGAGGACATATGAGATTCCCGGTTTTTAAAGTTGATCCCAGCCATGTTATATGCTTAATTTGAAATGTATAATGTAGACACTTAAAACTAGAGAAAAAAGGTAAACATTGCAAGTCACTTTTTATACAATGGGTAAAACCAAAGGGAAAAAAAATGAGTAAGTCTAGCAGAAACCCAGCATTGCTATAATCGCTGTAGACTTTCAGTTGCTTAATTGGAAAATCACTCAATCAATTTCTTGGTAGTTATACTAACTGCACCCTTTACTCAACTGAGTAGTCAGAATGAAAAAAAAAGGCAGGGGTAGAGGCAAAGAATTCATTAAACTACAAGTTTACATTTGACTGTTTTTTGGTAATAGACTATCAAATGCTTATACAGCATATGATTGAATCTGTCCAATGACAGAAAACTGATTAGCTTTGAAGCAAGTGTAGTCTATCTTTATCTCTTTGGAAAATTCCTTCATATAATGATGTTACCTCGCAACTTTACACATACATCTCAGTTCATATTCTAGCCCTAAAGATCATTCAAAACAACTGTCATATCTCCTGTGCCCTGATAATCTTGTCAATATTTGAAGAAAGCTACCAAATTCCCTGAGTTTCTTTGTACCCTGGTCATTCCTCCTATGAATTATCCTAAGCATACTGTTCTATAGTTTTTTCTCTGCTGAATCTGCTCCTTTTACTTTGCACTTTCTTTAATATGGTACAGCATAGTAGAGTAGACAGGAAGTCATCTCAGGAGTCAGAAAGATCTTTATTTAAATCTCTTCTTGTTCATAAACAGCCTGTTTGATCTTACACAACTTATTTAACCTCTGAGCCCCAGTTCTCTTATCTGTCAGATTTGAAATAAGAATAATAACTTCAGAGTCCTGTTGTGATGACAAGACGAGATCATACATGGTCCAGTGTCCAGCCCAGCTCTCACCAAACCCACACCCCTAACAGGAGTCAGATCTTTGCAGGTAAAAAGAGGAACCCCATCACCTCTTAGGCCCATATACCATGTATCAGCTGGAAACCAAGGAGAATTGAAAGTTTACTTAAATATTTGCAAGTTTCACATGTGTGTATACACACACATCCTCCATAAAGAAATCTTGAGTGCACTTCACAAAATATATTCACATCAAATATCCTTACAATACAAATGGGCAAAAATGCAAACAGAAAAAGAAAAATAATACATTCTTGCAAAAGGTAGTACAGACCAACAAAAACAAACTGGTATTGGTTATATTGTACTCCTATTTTTTTAATGTTACCATCTAACCTAGTTTCAGGTTGTACTGCTCTTTCTATTCTAATTTGTTTATTTTAAAGGTTTTATAAGTGCCACATCTGCCATTGTGTATGTTATTACCAGGTAACATATTTGTCAAGAAAGAAGTATAAGAATAAGCAAACCAAGCCCCTTAAAATATTTTCAGAGTGTGAGCGGCTTCTCCTCTGAAAAGATTTCCTTCTGCAAGACTACGGTAGCTCTTGGGTACACTTGATATTTCTTCTATGATAACCCTCAGTCCGTATCTTTTGGCTTCCTTAGTTTTCCTATCACCAAATATAGTCTGAAATTTCAGCCTACTGCTTTGAAAGGTGGCAATGATCGCATTTCAACACACACACACACACACACACACATACACACCCGTTTGGTACAGAAGTACTGCTGAAACTGTGCCTAAATTTCACTATGTCCCATGAGCCTTAGTAATTGAGCCTGTTAAGCATCTGCCTGTAAGAAGGTGCCACATTTTTTCTGCATAGGGCAAATAAGAAAACATACTTTCAACTACACTCATTTTTCTGGTAACATCTGCACAATGTCTTCATGTCGGAGACCAGAATTAAATATTCTTTCCCTAATGCAGAATGCCCAGCCCATTCTTTATTTCAAAATCCTCTAGACTCATTTTCTATTAAGCATCTTCCAACCACAGACCAACATAATAGATAATGTTTTTGTGCTCCCATTTTCTACTTTATATCCTTCTATGAGAGCATCTATACAACTTAAAAGCTCTAATTTATTTACCTAGCTCTTTAGCCCATAAGCTTTCTGAGGGCAGAGAAAATGTTCTAGTTGTCCCAAAGGTCTGGAACAGTACTAGCTCAACATAGTTTCCCCTCTCCAGTGAATCTCTTTGGTTCAATCATTATGGCAAAATTATGTGATGGAAATACTAGGACTAGAAATTAGGAGGTCTGCATTTCAGTCCTGGTTCTAGCTCTTAATTAGTTATTAATCAATGTCTTTGAGAAAGTTAATTAACTTCTGGAGGCACCTAAAATAAGGAGGTTGAGCTAAGTCATCTTTAACATTTTCCTTGGATTGAAAATTCTGAGTCTCAGTAATTACATGCTATAATTTATAATGTGTGGGAGTAATAAAAAATCTTTGACAGTTTATTAATACACCATTCTAACCAAAAGGATAAAATGAGATTAGGTCACCAGTATCACTGAACATGAAGTTACCATACAGGTGAACACAAAATGAACTCTGGTTAAAGTCTTAAATTTTAAGTACAGATTCAGACTATTTGGGTATGACTTACTACGTTTGATGGCAATGACATTAGGAGTGTCCAAGAAGAGTCAGTATCCTAGTCTCGATCTGTTTAAATTGCTCTCAGAATATCTCCTGTGAAGAGAGAATCTGGCTCAGCATGTCCGATTATGTGTGGGTATACCATGTCTGAATCACTGGCACCAGTGATGCCAAACAGAAAACCCCAAACCCTCAAACTATTAAGTGTTGAGCAAGACATTCAGCAACACTGGGAGTTCTGAAAGTACATATTATTTTGGCTTAGGATACCTAGGGGAAAGAATAGTTTTTTTAGAATTAAACTGAATCTTGAGCATCATTATTTTTCACATGGAAGCTAGACACAGTTAATGAGGAAAAAGCAAATCACTCACTTTTCAAGGATATATTTTTGGTTTGAGATAATAAGCCAACTTCTTCTGTTTCTGTCAGGTGGCCCAAGTGTTTGTAGAACGACATTACTGAGCACTCAAACAGGGTCAACATTCTAGCATTAGGTCTTACCCCTTGTTCTCAGTGAAATGAAATAGCTCTGTAAACATATATGAATATTTTGCATAGCGAGATAAAATTTTATGAGTTTATCATCAGTAATATCTAAAAGAATCCTTAAAATTTGGTTAAGTGGGGGTGCGTGGGTGGCTCAGTCATTAAGCATCTGCCTTCGGCTCAGGTCATGATCCCAGGGTCCTGGGATCGAGCCCCTCATCGGGCTCCCTGCTCAGGGGGAAGCCTGATTCTCCCTCTCCCACTCCCTCTGCTTGTGTTTCCTCTCTCGCTGTGTCTCTCTCTCTGTCAAATAAATAAATTAATTAATTTAAAAAATTGGTTAAATGAAGCTGATATGGAATAGAAAGAGACATACAAACTGACAGACTATGCTTATGTAGGGTTTCCTTAATATTTATGAGTTTAACAGAAACACCCCTTAGTCTCAGATTCAGGCATTATTCTTGTTACTTTACAACATTTATGAGAGTGAAAAGTCATTTAGCCCAACCAAGCACACAGAACAGTGATTTGTAGATCAGAAGATGGCTATTAATTTATCATGGAAGATAAATTCTGCCTCTACTCCTTTTCTGAAGGGCAGAGAACTCCTGAGACCAAATAAGAAACCAAAACCCTGTTGAGTGAACCATAAAGGGGAAATTCAGCTTGTCAAAGGGAGATTTACATTAAATTAACATATCTTGAGATGTTATTCTTCTTCACTGCAAGTGTATTTCTGTCTAGACACCTAGGACTGGTCATTAGAATCAATGTACTTCACCCTGAACAGAACTGACAGTACATACTAATTTGCAACCTCTAACTGTGTTTCCTACAGGAGCACACTCTCCCTGTACGTGTTCTCTATACTGAATTACATCATATCCCCTATCATATCAGAGTCTTGTTTCTCACAGGCAGAAAGCTTCAAGAAGCATTTTACTGTCTTCTCCATTGGATTACCCATTTTGATGAATCCTGGTCTCATCAGAATCTTACTGCTCAGTGGATATTTTTCATTTTAATTTTATTTCCAAAATCAGAAGGAGTATTGGACACAATGGGGAGGAGAAAAAATGAAAGTGAAAGAGAAAAAACTTACATTCTTACTCACCCTTATTTTTATCCCTTGCAAATGTTTCTGGTCCTTAGAATTCCTTCCAAACTTATGATTCTTAGTTTATATAAGTTATGTGTTACTATATTTTACTTCTTTCATAATAGGTTAAGAAAAATTAAATATGATTCTCTTTAATAGGGAAATGTCATTAAAATAAAAATCAGTGTAATAAGAATTCACTTACAAATTTGAAGTCATAAAAAACTATAATCCTTGGGGCTTTCCACCTGGGTGGCTCAGTCAGGTAAGCATCTGCCTTCAGCTCGGGTCATGATCCCAGAGTCCCAGGATCGAGCCCCACATCAGGCTCCCTGCTCAGCTGGGAGTCTGCTTCTCCCTCTGTCCCTCACCTCTCTCTTACTCTCTCTCTCTCTCAAATAAATAAAATCTTTAAAAAAAACTATAATCCAAATGTCCTTGAAAAAGTTTAACTGAAAATATATGATACTATCAATCTTTACTACAAACAATACAAAATTTTAATTTGTAATTTGTAATGGGATCAGCTAAAATTTTGGATGGCTTTGGCAAGTACTTGGGTTTCTTAAATATATACTATGGACCTCCTATGGTTGATTTTTTTTCTCAAATTCTACTTATGTTCATATTATAAGCAATCTATATGCAGATCAGTGTCTGAAAACAAGCATCAATCAGAAATCAATAAACTTTCAAGTAACTTTTACAGAGCATGTAGTCAAAATCCTACCAGGTCTTGGAAAGGGGAATCAAATATAATTTCTATTTTCAAAAATTCAGAATCTTTAAAAAAAGAAACAGATATGCAGCATACAGTGGTATGTATGTTCTAAGGCATCACTGTCCAATAAAAATCATTTGTAAAACATAAATGAGAATTCACATATATAATCTTAAAGTTTCCAACAGGCCACATTTAAAAATAATAATTAAAGAAGTGAAATTAATTTTAATATTTTACTTAACCTATCAAAAATATTACCATTTCACAAGTATGTAAAATTATTGATGGTATATTTTATATACTTTTGTACTAAGTCTTGGAGTCAGATGTGGATTTTACATTTTCAGCACATCTCAATTGGAACTAGCCACATTTCAAGTGTACAGATAGCTAGTAACTACCATATTGGACAATGCAGGAAAGAGCATGCAAGTTCTGAGGGAACATGGAGGGAAAAAAGAATAACTCTCCCTGGGTTATCAGGAAAATTGAACAAAACAGCTGACATTTGAGTTTGGCTGGTAAAGATAAATAGGATTTTATTAAGCAAAGTGAGAATATTATGACCAGATTGTGAAGCTCTATATAAAGTTTGGATTTTGTCTTTAAGCTATGGCTAAGTTTTTAAGGCAAGGAGTAACAGAATCAGAACTTTGCTTTCAAAGTATAAATGTTGGCAGAAGGGAAGATGAATTTGGAAAATAGGAAGAGTAGAACCAAACAGTCCAAGTATGTGTCAACTGCAAAGAATATGAGACATGGATTTAAATATCATCCATATGCTTAAGTGTCCCTAATTTAACTCTTCAGCCCAGATTTCCCTACTAAACTCCAGACCTGACAATTTCATACTTGACCTCTCCATTCGGATACATAATAGGTAACTGACATAAAAAAACAAAAACTCAGCTCCTACTCTTCCACGAAGACCTGCTCTACACATAGCCTTCCCCATCTCAGTCGATGCCCCTCTTTCCTTCTAACTGGCCTGTTTAGGTTGAAAACTTTAAACTTATCTCTCATTCCTTTTTTTCTTATTGTCTCCCATATCCAATTCCTCAGATCTCTGTTGATTACCGGTCAAAACATATCCACAATCTGACCACTTCCCTACTTCTACTGCTACCACCCTCCTCTGAACCATCATCATCCCTCACTGAATTGTGGTAGCTCCTACCTAGTCTCCTTGCTCTTACCCTTGTCCCTGAGAGTATATTTTCAGCACAAAAACCAGACTGGCACTTCTGAAATTTAAATCCAATTATCTCCTGAAACTCTTCAAGGGTTCCACATGTTACTCAGAGGCAAAGTACCTCTATGGCAGGTTAGACTGTCCCCAACTCTCCCTGGATCTCTGTAATAGAATTATGCATTCATGCTCTTTGCCATGTGAATTTTTAGTATCTTTCACAAGAGTAGACAGACTTCACATTCCTGTCCCATTGACTTTAGGCTTGAACAAATGGCTTTCTTTGGCCAATGAAATAGGTAAAAGAGATCATGTTTCAGTTCTGAACCAAGTCTTCAAGAGACATCCTGTATTTTTACTCACTCCTCTTGTTCTATGCTATTCACTACAAGAAGAGCATAGCCCAGATGTCTATGGACCCAGAATGAGGATATATAAGGGACAGACTTGATCCCAGCTTACAACCTGAACCCAAGTCCAATCAATCCAAGCGAAGCTTAGCAGAGTCACAACTGACCTGCTGACCCAAGTGAGAAATAAATGCTTGTTGAAGATACTGAGTTTTGGGGTTGTTGTTATGCATCATTATTACGGTGATAACTGCCTAATATACCCAACAATGCCCTATAAGACCCTTCATGATCTACACACATCTCCTCCTCCCTTCATCTCTCTTCCTTCTTTCTGGGAATGCAAATGTATGCAAATGTTCCATATAAGGTTATATGTTTTATGAGTGTTTATACATGTGATAAAATTAATCAATTTGTACATTTAAGATATGTGTATATCGGGCGCCTGGGTGGCTCAGTTGGTTAAGCGACTGCCTTCAGCTCAGGTCATGATCCTGGCGTCTCTGGATCAAGTCCCGCATCGGGCTCCCTGCTCGGCAGGGAGTCTGCTTCTCCCTCTGACCCTCCCCCCTCTCATGTGCTCTCTCTCATTCTCTCTCTCTCAAATAAATAAATAAAATCTTTAAAAAAAAAGATATGTGTATATCACTGTATGTAAACTAACAACAAAGAGAAAAACAATAAACAGATATTGAAAATATTGAACTCTATTTAGTAGGTTTGATTTTTACAGTGTTAATTCTGAAACTATCTTTTTAATACTTGAGTCATAAGCAAATTAACAAATATGTAGAGAATAATGAAAACCAAGTTTCTTCGTTTGAAGAAGACAGATACATATTTGAAAGGAGGAAGACTAGGTAGAAATTACCCTCCAGTATCGTAAAGGAATTGGGAGATAGAAGTGTGAACCAATGGTTTACACACACACATTATACAGATAGGTGTACATTTAGATACAGAAAGAAAAATATAAAGACATCATAGAACATAGAATTAGCTATAGAATGAGCCCATTTGATATAGATAGATGAATGAAAAAATAAAGAAATGAAGAAGGAAAATGTCTTCCTTAAAGGAGAATGCCAATCAATAAATGTAGACATAATAATGGATTTAGAAAATCATCAGTGAATGTAAAAGTAGTAATATAAAGTGTGATGAGGAACAGATACATAAATATTCTCAAAGTATCTCCTTACAAGTATTTACTAATTACAAACTGAAAACGCCTTTATAGCAGAGAAACCTGCTGGATTACCACCAGGAGATCAAAGCTAACATCACCAACATTGGAACAAGCTAACATCTTTTGTCACCTGATATAAAGTATCGAGGAAGACTATCATTTTAGTAGTTTTCCTGTAAAAAGTGCATAATCTTATTCAAGAAGAAACAAAGTAAATCTAAAATTAAATGTCATTAGCCTGAACTCCAAAAACGTCAAGATCAAGGATCAAGAAACAAAGGTAAAATCTGACATTAAAGTCATTACATGGATAGAGAACAAACTGAGGGTTGCTGGAGAGGAGGTGGGCAGGGGATGGGCTAAATGGGTGATGGGTATTAAGGAGGGCACTTGCTGTGATGAGCACTGGGTGTTATATGTAAGTGATGAATCACTAAATTCTATTCCTGAAACTAATATTACAGTATATGTTAACTAAAATTTAAATAAAAACCTGAAACATAAACAAAATAAAAAAATAAAACATGAATAAATTCAATACATGGCCCTGGACTGAATTCTGGACCAAGAAAAAGAAAAGCTATAAAGGACATAATAATAGGACAATGGATGAAATTTGAGTAGGAACTCTGGACTAGATAACAGTACCATATCAATATTAAATATCCTGGTTTTGATAACTGTATGCAATTATGTTTAAAAATGTCTGTATTCTTAGGAAATACACATTGAAATATTTAGAAGTTATAGGGCACAATGTCTTCAACGTCTTTCCAAAGTTCAGGGAAAAATCTTATATATGTATATATGAGTAGGTAAGTAGGTAGATAGGAAGAAAGAAAGAAAGAAAGAAAGAAAGAAAGAAAGAAAGAAAGAAAG
>NC_058406.1:157727356-157753169 GCF_002201575.2 Neomonachus schauinslandi
AAGAAAGAAAGAAAGAAAGAAAGAAAGAAAGAAAGAAAGAAAGAAAGAAAGAAAGAAAGAAAGAAAAGAAAAAAAGGAAAGGAAAGAAAAGAAAAGAAAAAAAAGGAAAGAGAAAGAGAAAGAGGGAAGAAGGAAGAAAAGAGGGAGGGAGGGAAAGAGAGAGAGGAAGGAAGGAAGGACAGACAAAAAAATAGGACAAAATGTAATCAATTGGTATACCTTGGTAAAAGATATGGGGGTGTTCTTTGTAATATTGCAATGGGGGTATTCTTTGTACTATTGCAACTCTTCTATAAGTCTGAAACAACAGCAATTTTTAATGCTTCCCACTGCTCTTAACCTACTCAACTTACCCTATTCTACTTTTTCTTCTTCCATAACACTTACTACCCTTTAACATGCTATATATTTATTATTTATTGTCTATCTAATCTTCCTAGAACAACTAAAATGCAAGTCTATGAGGGCAGGGATCTGTGTCTTTTTTGGTTCACTGATAGAGTTTAAGGTACTAGAAAATGCTTGACAAAGTAGGTGCTCAATAAATCTTTGTTGAATGAAAGAGATGATCAGAGTGAACTGGGAAAGTGGTGACAGTAATAGAGAGGAAGTTACTGCACTGATAATAGCTAACATCATAATAACACATGCTTATTGAGGGTATACTTTGGGTATGTTTCCAAAGTAATTCTAAGTGCTTTACACATATTACTTATCTAATCTGCCAAAATTTCTGAGATAGGTACTATCATTATCTTCACTTTACAAAATGAGAAACCTGAGGCACAAAGAGAATAAGTAGCTTTTCCAAGGTCACCCAGTCAGTAAGTGGTGGGACAGAAAGAGAAACCCAGATATCCTGGCTCCTACAGTCTACTGCTCTGCCTTTTGAGGAAAAGGGAGAAGCAGTGTGGAATTACACAGAGGCAAACCATTCAGGATCAGACACACTTGGGGCTGAGTCCTGAATTTGTCACATATCAGCTGTGTCAGTTTGAGACAGTAATTTAATTACTCTATCACCAAGTTTCCTAACTTAAAAAGATGCAAATGACACTACTACCTATAAAAGTGAGGCTTAAGTGATATAAAGTGCCTGAAAGTGCCTGGAAAATCATAATCATTATTAGTTTTACCCTCCTTAAAGTGAGTGATGAATTTTTGTTGTTGTTTGTTTCTCAGGTTGGCTTACTAGATGGTGATATTGTTGAATAAGCTAGAGAACAGTTATTAATCCTGGTCAATTCCCACTTCACATATTTTTCACTGTTTGGTCCCTAGCATTAATAAGTAACACTTTCTCCCTTTATTGTTTGACTCAGTATTCTATGTACATCATCTTTTTATGTGCCAGCAAATTAACCTTCTTAGGATAGTCAACATTGGTAACAAAATATCCAGGTGCAGCATAAATTGAAGAGAATTACTGCTGGTTTCTTCTTGAAATAAGGATGTCTTAGGGACTTCTAGAGGGCCTGTATGAATAGAGAATAAAAACAAAGTCGTATTTCTTCCCTGCAGTGAGCTGTAAATGGAGAAGAGTAGGAGGAATGGAGATGTCTAATGAGTATGATATAATTTTATGAAATATTTTTATTTAACATTAGTGCTGCTCAGTGTGACAATGAAAACGTCAATAATGATTATTGTTCTACTTACAGTGTCATTACAGACTCCCTCCTTGGTGATATTTTTGGTCTATTATTTGCATATATAACATAAAGTAATTACCTATTTAGTAAATTACCATATATTTCAATCTGGAATATAGGTAGAGTTTTTTGTTGTCTTCATAAATCCCTTACAAACAAAACAAAACAAAACGAAACTGATATTCTCAAAGAAAAATGTATTGAAAGAACAAGACCCTGAATCTGTAGTTTCACGTGAAATGCTGGGGCCCAAAGATGACATAACAGGTAAGCAGCACTGTTTGGAGACTGAGCCTGAACAGAATTTACTCATATGGGGATATACTTTGCCTCTTCCATAATTTAAATGAGTCCTATTCCTCTACCTCTGCATCAAGCCATGTAACCAGATATACCTTAGCTTGGAATCAACATATTTTCAACTCTTAGATGATTTCTTGCATTAGGCAAAAAGCGTTTTGAATTTAGGCCACATTGTAGTATTTATTGATTTTATTAGTTTGCATAAAGAACTTTCTGCAGTTCTTTATATGTATTAGCTCACATAATTCTAGTGATATTAGGTATAATTCTTTGCATATTTACCCTAGATGATGAGTAGGTATTATGTGAAACTTATCCATGAAATAATTTTCCTTGGGTGAAACAAGCCTCTCTTACTTCAATTTGTTCTAATGTGATACACTCACAAAGTTTAGAAGTAGCTAAATACCTGATTTTAAAATTCAGGTTTTAATAGTGAATTTAGCAATCAGTAATTGTTAAACTTTTTAAAATAGAAAAATGTATTAGATTAATCAGTGTTTTGATTAAAAACACAAAATTAAATGAGTATGGCAAAAGAGTCCTATTGAATCCAAGTAAAGTTAATACAGAACTAAAAATGACTTGAGTTCTTAGAGGAACTATATGGGATATTAGATACTGTTTAAAAGATTTCAGTTTTTCAAAAGTGGTTTTTAAAGCCATTGTACTACATAAACTATCTGCATTACTTCTTGTTAGTATCCACATTTCATGGTTTCTACAGCTAGTTACACATGCTAAGCATCTGCTAAAGCTCAAATTCTGCTCTAGCTTCCTGTAGAGGAGTTAAGGATTATTTGCTTTTATATGGTTCATTTATGTCTGTGGTATGTGATAAAGGTGGTGATTTCTTGACACAGCAATATAGATGGGTTTTCCCCATTAAAAGCTCTATGGGGGTGGGGGAGGAAACTCTTATAAATCACTGTGTGGTCTTGTAAATCATGCAGTGTTGTGATATATTTTCCTCCCAGGTTTGAATCAGAATAACAAGCACACATGAAATTGCCAAGAGCATCCAAAAGAAGGCAAAATCACCCAAAACAAACAAAACAATGTCTAATATTATTTTAAGAAAAAAATCCTGAAAAATTGCTTGACCCAAATGAAATATTTCTAAGAGTGTTGCCAAGAATATGAAAATAGGAATAGGTATATATGTATTCCTATTTTAAAGCAGGAAATTATAGAAAGATACTAAAGCTATGGTAAGACCAGTAACAATAGAATAAATCATACTTATTGAGCTCTAACTCTGCTTGACATTCTGGTAATTGCTTTCCCTTGATTTACTTTGTTTAATACCCATAATCACACCATGAAGTTAGCATCATGTTACAGATGAGGAAATTTTTGACTGCCTTCTGCATATTTACTAGAATACCCTGAAAAATGCACCATTATTTTAAGTCACATCTCATTTAGGTAAAAATTATTTGACATTCTATAACTCCCCTCCTCACTTTTTTTGGTCATGCCTCCAATTAGGGCCAAAGAAAGTGTCTTCATATGTGCATTTCGTAAATAAAAAAAATACACTTCGGGGCACCTGAGTGGCTCAGTAGGTCTGACTTTGGCTCAGGTCATGACCTCAGGGTCCTGGGATAGAGCCCAAAGTCTGCTTGTCCCTCCCCTCTCCTTCTGCCCCTCCCCCTCCTTGTGCTCTCTCTGTATCTCTCTCATATAGTCTTTAAAAAATATAAAAATAAAAAATAAGAGATTAAAAATGAGAGAAACTGTTCTTCCCAAATTTATACACAAATACACATATACTACACACACACATTTTTTTAACCTTATGATATTATGCACAGTATCTTCCAAAGAATACCCTGGTCCTAAAAGAGTTCAGCTTTTACAGATATTGCCCTCTATTTATAATGAGGGGAGAGCTTTTATCAATAGAAGATTCTGGCTCATTGTTAATAATGTTGTAGATACCTTAGTACTATAGAAACAGATCTATATCTATATGGTGACATTTATTCATTTCATATTTTCTTAAAGTGACTGAAATGGGTGATTCCTTTACATAGGGACCTGGTTATTTTATAAATCATTTGGACAATAATTTGTGAGAGGTTCTGACTACAACAGTCTATTGGAGAAAAAGATAAGAAAATCTCATTATAACAGGGATGTTATGGTGGAAGTCATTCTGTGCCTATGGTGATCCTTTGTTGAGCAACAAAGTAAGATCTTTCTTTTTAGACCACTGACCTGGGAGTATGAAGAAAAATATTTCTCCTGAATTCCTAAATTCTTATAACTGATATGTTTACCTTGTCCTTTGCTGGAAAATTTACTCTAAGTTTTGATTCACCACTATCAATTTTAAAGGACTAGATAGTGTATATTTCACCATTGTGATTCTGTTTTCCTGTCTTTATTTTCTGTTAATCTAATTCCCAAATGTTTATTTTACACTTCATATGTGTATGTATGTATATGCTTATATATGAACATATATGTATGTGTATGGGTGTGAGTCTGAGTGCGTGTGTACCTTAGCTACATCAAGTTCCTTATAGAATGACTAGAGTAAGACAGGGCAGTAACATTCAGGAAAATAAAACCAACAATAATTCTGACATAATACGTACAATAACATATGATATTTTTTAAAATATGTATCCTACTATTTTCCATAGAGATATATACCAATTTTTCTTTTTATTTTTAAAGATTTTATTTATTTATTTGACAGAGAGAGACACAGTGAGAAAGGGAACACAAGCACAAGCAGGGGGGAGTGGGAGAGGAAGAAGCAGGCTTCCCGCGGAGCAGGGAGCCCAATGCAGGGCTCCATCCCAGGACCCTGGGATCATGACCTGAGCTGAAGGCAGACGCTTAACGACTGAGCCACCCAGGTGCCCCATACCAAATTTTCTTGCCTCTAGGTAAAAAAATGAAATTAAAGACAATGTAAGCAATGAAATTTGTTCCTATCCTTCACAATTAAGGTCTTGTGGATAGAACATGGACCATCAAGCCAAACAGATGGGGATTCCCATTCCATTTTAGCTTGGGCTACCTGTGTGAATTTGCATGAACTGCCCAACCTCCAAGAGCTTTAGTTCCCTCATCTCAAAACTGAAGAAAATATTTTCTATTTAAATTTGTCACGTAGAACAGACTCAAGAAATGCTGGTTCTGCCCTTAGTCTTCCTCATGGCAATCTCCACTCACTAGATTTTAACTAAACACACTCTAGATATTCTGAAAATGTTTAATATATAAATTACACTGAACTTATAGGGGCCTATTTTCCCTTACTGGAGTTGGCTGTATAGGGAAAAATTTACTATAACTTGACATCCAAAACGAACAAATGTTTAGTGAATTTTTTAAATGATGGCACCCAATGCTTGTAAAAATATACATATGTGTGTGTGTTTCTGCTTGTTGAGGAATGGGCACTCTCACATAATGCAAATGGAAGTATACATAAATTTGCCACAGACCGTCTGACGAGGTCTTGAACTTCTGTATACTACCTTTGATCCAGAAATTTGACTTCCAAGAATATTGATGAAAAATAATTAAGAATAGCCACAGAAATTTATTTACAAAGATGTTCATTACAATACTATCTATCATATAAAATTTGTTTAAAATCTATGTTCAGTAGGAGATGACTGGGTAAAGTAGAATACATTTAGATAATTGAGTTCTAACTGGCTATTATATAATGAGATGGCAAAATACATTTCTTGGCATGCAAAGACGTACAGAGTATATCACTGAGATTAAAAAATAGCTCTTGAAATATCATGTATAGAATGACCCCATTTTTGGAATAAATTTGTACTTCTGTAAAGAAAAAAACCTGCGAGAGTTCACCAAAAAGATGTGAAAATGGCTATAGTGGTTTCTGCAACATTGCAAGTGGCTTTTACTTCTTTTAGCCTATCTGTATTTTCTCATTTTTCAGTGATGAACACCTGCCACCTATGGTAATAAGAGTCATTTGCTGAAAAACAAAGAACTGCCTAAAGTCTGACTCAACTTCTGTTCTGTTTTATGCTTCACTGGTGGTACATTCTAAGGCAAATGGTTCAGAAAAGAAATGAGCACAGCATGCTACTTATATGGTGTGGTCTGCAATCCCCCCCCCTTTTTTTTTTTAATAGACGTACTTGAGTGACCTTAAACAACCTAAATATATGATAGTTGAGTTTTGTGGAGAGGGTGACTAGGCTAGTGAGATGGTATCAGCACCATTTAGATTTTATCCTTTCTCTCACTCAAGACACGCTATTGGACAAGACCATTCTGTTTGTTACCACAGAAATCACTTTCCAGACAAGTCATTTAGAGCAAGTTCTGAGCCAGTTTTCTCTCACTTCTGAGTATCTTGGAGTGTTAACAGGCACTTTGATACAAACCTTCAACTCTTCTTTTTTTTTAAGTCATTAGAGTAAACTGATATCTATACATGCCTTGCTACATAGATAGATATACACTGTTAAAGTACACTCTAAGTAGGACCTAGTACATTTTCTACTCAAAAGAAGTATCACATATTTTGTTAGCCAACCTAAATGATATGAGAATGGATTGAGATATCATGTATAACCCTGAGTGTCTAATTTACTATTCAGGATGGGAATGTCAGGTTTCTCTTACAAAACTCACCTTCTTAACATTGTTTCTGACTCTTTAACTGAATGTAATATTTCCCTGTCTTTAAAAAATAAATAAATAAATAAATCTACATTAGTGTTAATGTGCTCTACAAAATAATTTGTATGTCCTGTTGAGAAGGCAAAGAACATACAATAGGAGGACCATGTAATAGGTTAAAATGTCTAGGGTGTACTTCCCCAAAATGTTGCCTGTGCTTGTAAAATGAAGTGACTTGGAAATAGGCTGAACCCTTTTCCATGACCTTTGGCCCCCATATGTCTTCTTCTCTACCCACCTTCTCAAAATACTCCCTCAGAACCCATTTACTCAACCTAAAAATAGCTCCCAGATGTCTTGCTACCTCAATGTGTAGCCTCTTTTCCCTTTACTGAGATTGTATGATTAGGAAAGATAGCAGGAAGGGTTTAACAACAGGACCCTTTTTTGGTTCAAAATAAGTTCATGCATAGAAGGTCTGTTTCCTTATCTCTCTGTGAATAGTACAGAAATGTAGAACACTGTTTTCTATAACTTTACTTACAAATAATATTTGGAAGTTGTAGCACACTTCTTTGGTTTATAGTTTAAATTTACAAGTCAGTATTTTTCTAATTTTTGATGGAGCTGTCTCATATATTAAACTAATAAGTGACTTAAACTCTACATATCAAGTCATTTGCTAAATGTCCTAATAGATGTCTCTGCTCATATTTCCAGCAAGTGTCTCCTGCTTTCCCACATTCTATGATTTCTTTTTTTTTAAAGATTTTATTTATTTATTTGAGAGAGAGAGAATGAGAGACAGAGAGCATGAGAGGGAGGAGGGTCAGAGGGAGAAGCAGACTCCCTGCCGAGCAGGGAGCCCGATGCGGGACTCGATCCTGGGACTCCAGGATCATGACCTGAGCCGAAGGCAGTCGCTTAACCAACTGAGCCACCCAGGTGCCCTCCCACATTCTATGATTAATAACTATCGCAGAATTCCCTGGCAATGTGGTTTAACCCTGGCCTTCCATTCTAAGAGAGAAAGTCAAGTAAATACGAGCCTTTACATCGTACTCTTTGGTGAACCAACTTATGTTTTGAATGGGGCACAATGTTTCAAAAAGAGAGTTTATAAATAAGAAAATAGATATTTATGGTAATTTCTGCCCTTTCCTCATGAGTCACTGTGGGTAAAGTTTGCAATTTTGCTGTGGCTATTGTTAAATATCCTTTACCTATTGCCAAACTTGCAATAAAATATCTCCAATAAGAGAGGCAGCAGGGCCTAACTAAACTCACAATCAAGGCTTTCGTCTAAGAAAGAATCTGGTTGGAGAACCTCCCTTCTCATTAGTCTCTTTTGCCAACGTCTTCAAGCATGGAAACAGCCTTAGAAAGACCCATGACTTCGTGATTGGAATGAAGCTGTAAAAAGCATGTTTTTATAAGAACAAGAAGTCAGAAAGTTGATCTTCATTGGTTTTCTGCCTACCCTGAGACCTGGTGTGTGCCCCAGCACATCAGTGGATGCGAGATCATTGTATTAAAAACAGGTTCGTTGTGCCTTTCTTTCAAGTGAACAAAAATTAAAAAACATCTTATTACAGGTTCAAAAATGTTCTATGTGCTGTTATAATTAGGTCAACCAAACATCACTTGGTCAACATTAAAACAGAAAGCTGGGTAGCAGTTGAAGTCACAAATAGTTTTCCGTGAACTTGGATGTCTTGAGCAAAGCAGAGATGTTTGCATAATCTTTTCTGTAGCAACAACATTCCACATGCATATTTCTCTTTAAAAAGAAACTCCATGCTCAGTGGTATTCTGGGTTCAAGGCCTGAATAAAAAGTATCTCAAGTCAAAAGTCCTGTTCTAAAAACTGAGATGTAGAGAAGGTCGTAAGTTTTTTACTTCTCTTTTAAATCACTTATGGATGACTAAAAACTACATTGATTCAAATACAAATTTACTTAAATCCCCGAACTTGAACTTTTAGTTATCTAGCCCAATTTCTTCCCCCAAATCCTACCAAATGTTTGAGGTTTATACAAACAAGATAAATCACTATACACAACACTGAGCAGAGGAAAAGGTGAAATGAACAATAAACTTGCTTTCATAATTTTTCTCAAGGCCTAGAAATAAAGTGTTAAATGTAGTCTACCATTTTTGTGGCATTTTTCCAAAATACGAGTCTCAAAGTGTATATAACATTTTTTTAAAAATGGAAATATAAAACTAGAGATCCCAGCCTAAAAAATAAAAAAAACAAATCTCTGAATTATACTTATTTTGAACATCTTGCTTTCCCAGGAGATTGATCAAGATCAATTTATTAAGCAATATTTTTAGGATAAAAACTACTTTGTTTTCTGCTTTCAGCCAATGGGAGATGTGTCCAAGACTGTCATTTTTCTTCAATACAGTAAAGTTGTATCATATGCTCTTCTAATTTTATGAATCCAACTATGTGGTTAGTATCATAACTTTACTAGTATGACAGACAATAAAAAATTCTACACAATATTTTCACACAAATTTTTATTATAGATTGTACATTGAATTACATTAATACATACATATCACTGCATAGAGTTATATAAACGAGTCTGAAACCCCTGAGTAAGATGCTCCTAATAATCTAGAGACAGCAGAAGAAAATAATTGCTACATGCTTATGCCTCATTCTTGTATGGAAATAATGATAATCACCATAACAATGATTATGCTATAAGAGTAATAGACAACAAAGTTATGCTAAGGGGTAAGGCAGTCAACCAACTAACCAGGCTGCCATTTTTAAGGGGAATTAAACATCACCCAAATAAATTATAATATTATTATTGGTTAATTTAGATGTCCACATAAGACTTCTTTGTAGTTGCTGAAGTAAAAACTGATCCTAATCACTCCAAATTAGTGCCAGTAAGCAAAATTTAAAATAACAATGGCTCTTTGCCATCCCAGTCTCTTTTTTTGAGAGGTAAATTTCAAAGTACACAACTGCCAGTTCTACTGGTAAATCTAAAACCGGCCAGATGAGTTGTTTATATCTCAGTCTTAGTCAACTGAAACTACTAATATGTGGATAAGGCTCTTTACGAGAAGCAAGTAATCTATTTCACTGTCTGAAGTTTAAACCATTTGCTATGCCTCCCAAGAATTTTGTGATTTAGGAAATCACACACACACAATGCACACACACAAAACACATACACACCAAAGAGTTGGGGGGAAATATCTAAGGATTGTTTTAGGACAATGACTCTGTAGAAGTAAGTGAATTAGTAAGTAAATCTATTTAGCTCCTTCCTCATATATCAAAGCTTGTTTTACAGAGAATTATGTTCATACTGAATCTGAAACCAAAAATAAAATAGAAGATCATCTGATTTCTGTTTTGACCAATAATTACTTTCAAGTTTCTCCAAATGAAGGCCAAGCATGTGTGTAGCTGAATTCCAGTATTCCAGATTTGACTAATATTTTTAACATTATAATGGTCTGCTAACTGGGATTTTGAACTTAATTGAGTATTTTATGATTGTACTATAACATGAAGAATATATACAAAGATAAAATGAGTTTATTTATTCCAATAACTGCTGTTTCTCCATCTCAATGTATTACAAAAAAAACTGTTAACAGAAAATCTGACTTGTGAATTTTGCTTGTGAGTTTAATAAACTTTAGCTCATCAAAAGTTCTTAGAATTGTCTATGTCAAAAGAAAGTCTACCTGGGGGCACCTGGGTGGCTCAGATGGTTAAGTGTCTGCCTTTGGCTCGGGTCCTGATCCCAGGGTCCTGGGATAGAGCCCCACATCGGGCTCCTGGCTCAGCGGGGAGCCTGCTTCTCCCTCTCCCTCTGCCACTCCCCCTGCTCATGCTCTCTCTCTCTCTGTATCTCTGTGTCTCAAATGAATAAATAAAATCTTAAAAAAAAAAAAGAAAAGAAAGTCTGACCTGATTACAGCTTGGAAATGCTTCCAATCAAAAATTAGAAGTATCATAAGATATAAAGTATTTTCTAAACTGAAACAAAAAAATAATTTTTAAACATTTGAACAAGCATCCCTATCCTATCCCTAGTAGATAATTTTTCTTTTCTGGTGAGAGAAAAGGACTAATTGCAACTAAGGAGTGAGAAAGTATTAAAAAAATTCAAATGCATCAAAATGTTATGTTTGGTGTAGCAAAATATCCCTTACTATAAAGAAAGAAAAATTTTTTTCTATAGAATATCAGTTTCTTTTCCCTCTCACTAAATAAATATTGATCACATTGAATATGGTCCAGGAGGTCTAATATCGTGTTAATTGCTTTGCATGTATTATCTCATTTAATCTTCCCAATAACCTCATCAAATAAATTCTATTATCTTCCCTTTACACATGACATATGACAAAATTAAGGCCCCAAAGGGTTAAGTAACTAGCAGAAAATTATATGGCTAGCAAGTTCAAACCCAGGACTTCAAAGCTAGTACTCATAACTCCATCTAAGACAATTTGAGCTCTGTTCAGTAAGTTCCTATACTTTGCAATGCTTAGTTGATTTAAGAGCTCTAGATATGCATAACTCTGCATCCCAGTTTTTTGCTCTCTCTCTCTTTTTTTAAATCTTATATGGAGTAATCTTTGGCTTCATTTTATATTGAAAGAGCAAACTTGTCCATGTGCCCAACAGCTATATGAGGACACAATATGAAATACTTCAATAAAATAGAAAAATTTCATCAATAAGACAAAATGAGAGGTTGACAAGCATGAATAAGAAATTCCACTGTACCCTACTACCAATGTTTACAACAGTTTCAGTGTTCATAACTCAAAGATGCCTACTTTCACTTTACATTAACCAATACAAGTTTTAGGCTACTTGGTTAAATGGTTAAACCAGTTTACATAAAATAAGTTATTTCTTGCATATAATCTTAGACCTTCTAATACATGCTTGATTGCCTCTGCAGAATGTCATTGTAGTAGGAAAAAAAAATGGCAGGGTCCAAAGACACATCAAATAAACAATACAGGGAACTGAATAAAAATGTAAATTTATCCTAAAATTCATTTTCAATTTTCTGCCCTCTGCTTTAGAAATAAGTGAAAAGAGAATGAAGGACTGATTGGTGACTAAATGCTAAAAACTTCTGGGCACCTGGGTGGCTCAGTTGGTTAAGCGACTGCCTTTGGCTCAGGTCATGATCCTGGAGTCCCAGGATCGAGTCCCGCATCGGGCTCCCTGCTCAGTGGGGAGTCTGCTTCTCCCTCTGACCCTCCCCCCTCTCATGCTCTCTCTATCTCATTCTCTCTCTCAAATAATAAAATCTTAAAAATAAATAAATAAATGCTAAAAACTTCTGTCATAAGTTTCATGGACTACAAGTGATTTTCAGCAGATTTGACCTGCCCTATGAAAATGAAGAAAGCATCACCATAATTTCACTACTTTGTTTTGAACATTGTGTCTCTGTGTTATGCTTCCATTGAAGGGACAAGGATGCATCTGAGTCTTTCACAGTATGAATCTAATGAAATGCTCCAGGTATCCTTCAAGTAGAGCTGTTCAACAATTCCACAATGTGGTGGAGTATAAAGTGCTTATTTTTAAATCAGTATCTATAAGCACATTCTATAGCATGTATGGATTCCCAATCCCCCCTTTCTGGTGTGGGGTGAAAGGTAGAGGAGTGGGGATGGGGTAAGGATCGGGGGTGGGAGAGTTTAAGCAGGAGATATATGTATAGATCATGTCTTTGGATACATAAAAAAGGGCTACTAGGTGCCTATTTGGATTTTGTGAATAAAATTAAAGATAAAATAGGATTGATATCTCATAAAATAGATTGAGCCAGTGAATTATAACTCAAACATTTATGCACACGAGTAAGTACTTCTCTGCTGTAGAACAAATAAACAAATGCAGATCTTAATGTAAGATCTTAACTGTTTTCAACTGGGGTTGGTTTAAATCCTTGCTAGAACATTAAAGACTTTCTAATAGAATATTTCTGCAACACACACACACACACACACACAGGACTTAAAGAGAATACTATGTGCTAGTCAACTTGCTACCTGATGAATGTACATGGAGTTGGGAAGAAAACTAACATTCAACTTAATTATAGTATATTTTTATGATCAAGGGAGGCAATTTCAGTTTTCTCTCATTTCGATGTAATTTTCAGTTAAATCCTAATAGACATAACTCTTCACAAGAAGGCAGTGCCTGGATGGAGTCCAATGCAGAAAATGTATATTAATACTCATTAATGAGACTAAGTTATTTATTTTTGGCCTCTTCATATTTTGGGAGGTACTCAAAAAATCATGAAGATCCTTTGTTAAGTCTATATAGTGCTTCTGGTTGCCTGAGTCTCCAAGGATACCTGAAACCTCAGGCATACTGCAGTATGTCTAGGACACAGAACCAAAGGAAAAATATGAAACATTTTTTTGAGGGTTAATTTTATTTAAAAATGTGTAAAGGAAGTATTTATATTAAAAATTGGCAATTGATAAATTGATAATTCAACATATTTATTGCTATCTTATTAATATTTATAAATTTTGTATTGGGCTGGATCATTTAAGGCTATACTTGCAAACTCTTGGGTTTTCATTCTCTCTCTCTACCTAGGAGGCTAGGAGCATCTCAGTGGGAAAGTTTGAGAAACTCAGGGGGTTAATTATAGTAAGACAAACCTCAATTAAATTTTAGTGAAAGGCACCATACTATTAAAAACCCTAAGCAGCAGGCCACTTGTCAGTATTTGCAATGGGTTCTTAAAACAATTCAGTGTCTCTTCCTCTTTTTAATTAATTAGCTATTGATCAGCTTGATATGCAATCCTATGGCATTTTAACTTCTCCAAGTCAGGATACACATTATAATCAAAGTGATAAAAAATTACAGTGTCATCATTGAATTTGAAGTATTTTATTCCTTTATCTAAAATAATAATGCCACTTACAATCACTGGTATCTCAGAGTCAATACAATGCATTAAAAAAAAATCATTGCACAACCCCACTATATAATGGGTCTGATGTTACCAAGCCTATCCTTCAAAATCCAGTTACCTTCAACTTACATTCATATAGGATATATGTTGTGGCCAAAGTATGCCATAAACAGTCAATAAATTCCAGATGTTAATTATATTTTGCTTGCTTGTTGATGGTTCTGTTTTCATAAATAAATGAATGAGTAAATACATAAATAAAATTTATTGGTGATAGGGCTTTCTCTACACACTGAAACACACAAAATGTTTTAGAGGCCATTCTATTTTCAAAACAAGTCAACAGATGTCTTATTTATATTCATTTTTTTATTGAAGAACACAGCAAACAAGTGCAGGAAGTGTAAGTTTATGAAACAAACCACTAGTTAAGAACACTTACGTGGTCAACATTTTATTTATTAACTGCATAATGATGATATTAACTGCATAATGAGAAGTTGTTTTTTTTTTTTTTTTAAAGATTTTATTTATTTATTTGAGAGAGAGAGAATGAGAGAGAGCACATGAGAGGGGGGAGGGTCAGACGGAGAAGCAGACTCCCTGCCAAGCAGGGATCCCGATGCGGGACTTGATCCAGGGACTCCAGGATCATGACCTGAGCCGAAGGCAGTCGCTTAACCAACTGAGCCACCCAGGCGCCCCATAATGAGAAGTTTGCCTTGGACTATAAACCTTCAGAAAGACAGGCATCCCTAGAGAACTTGCATTTTTAAAAAGGTTATTTATGAGTACCCTAAAATTGTCAATTATCAGCAGCTGTACACAGGAGTTGAAATATATTACGTGTGTGTATATATATACATATATAATATTATGTGTATATGTATGTGTATATATGTATGTGTTGTAAGCTACTAAATTCTGAATAACTTATACTGTATAAAAAATTAAAAGAGTCCCCAAATGCCCTCCTGAAAATTATAATGCATTCCAGTTCATCTAGGACCCGTAAAAATTTTATTAACAACATCTTCTCAATAATAACACAACTGTCTGCAAATAAATGAAAGGTATCAACATTGTCATTATGCCATTATCTTTTGTTTTTAATGGAAATCAGCAGCTGCAGAGCAAATTTCATAAGTCTATACTGAAGGACCAAATATTTAAAGATTTTACATATATATGTATATATATATATACACATATACATACATATACACATAGTCTTGCACTATGTCTTTTCTCTAGGGATGGTTGGGTGGCTCAGTTGCTTAAGTATCTGCCTTTGGCTCAGGTCATGATCCCAGGGTCCGGGGTGGAGTCCCACGTTGGGCTCCTTGCTCAGCAGGAAACCGGCTTCGTTCTCTGCCTGCCACTCTCCCTGCTTGTGCTCTTTCTCCCTCTCTGACAAATAAATAAATGAAATCTTTGAAAAAAATGAAAGTTCTCTAGAATAAATTAAAGAATTGCTTTAAAAACTGCATAAGGACTTCTCTAAGTAACATTTGTAGACATGTAGAACATAGTCTAAAGATCAAGAGATTTTAAAAGCTCAAATAAAATAAAATATTAAATGTATTATAAAATTTAGATAAAGATTCAGATAAACTTTAAAAAAGGTGGGTTTTTTTTAAAAATATACAGATAAAATATGGAAAGACTGAGAGCATTCACTTGGGGTTACATGTTGGCGGTAATTAGATATGCTAATTTAGTGTGGTAGATAACAGCATGAATTCTGAAGCCAGTCAACTTGGATTCTTTTCCTTACTCTGCTACCTAACATATATGAGACATTGGATAATCTCTTTATGCCTCAGTTTCCTCATCTCTAAAATGGAACAATAAAAATATCCACTTAGATGAGGATTAGACAGGATAATATATGTAAAGCATCTGAAATTATTTCTAGCATACAGTGGGAGTTTAAAAAACTTTAGCTAAACTACAAGTGATCTTATGCATATACCTTACCTCTATGTATCATGGTTTTTCTAGGTACAAAATAAGAGCTTGCATAAAACAAGTTTGTAAAGTCCTCTACAGTCTTAAAATCTTGATGATCTTTGCCTTCCATCGCTCAAAATACTTAAAATAAGTAGAAAATAGGTAGTCATTCCTTCATTCATTTATTCCAGACTTATTTATTAAGTCCCTACTATATGCTAGACAGTATAATAGATGTTGATAATACCAAGATAAAAGCTTGCTCTTGACTTCCAGTTGCTGATCTAGAGAAGCAGTCTAAGATAATAGTTATGAGTCCAAACTTGAAATCAGACTTTTGGGACATAGGGCTTTACAATTTTGGACAATTTCCTTAACTCTCAACACCCCAGTTTCCTCTCCTTTGAAATGGGAATGATAATGGTTGCATTCTCATAAGTTTGTGGTAAGGACTAATTGAGTTAATACAGGTAAAACCTTGTAGACAGAGCTTGGAATATAGTTAAGCATGCAATTAATATTAGTATTGTCAGGAGGAGAGTAAGAAAGGAAAAGAAACACATTGTGTTGAGCATGATAATGGGTTGGGGAGGGACAGAGCACAAGGAGCTAGAATATAGTAAACCATGAAAGTTTCCCAGAGTCAATATTTGATTTCATATTAAGGAACTAAGAGAAGTGGTTTAAGAAGGCACAGTCTGGTTAAATATTTCAACATGGAATATTTTTAAAAATAACAGAATTTCACCAAAAGATAAGCAAGTAACTAAATATTTCCTCCACTTCAATACAAACTGATGAGTCAAATTCACACTATTTGTCCATTCACTATACACTGCCATTTCCAAATAGATACAATAAAGCATCTGTTGAAGTTGCCAACAGCATCATATGCAAAGAAAAACAATCCAGACAACCAAATTATTCTCCTAGGGAGAAATGATCCTAAATGTAGATGCCACTCCAACTGGTAGCATTTAAATGCAATTTGGGGCAAGGGCCCATTGTGGTACTCCTCACTCACTTAACTCTTTCCACTTAACTATCTTCAAATAGTTGGGAAGCTGTCAAGTGGACACTAATTTAACTTATATATTACTAGGAGGTACATTATGAGGAAAAATTTCCAATAAAGACTTCCATCTAGAGCTGTCTGTTGCTTAGAACTGCTAAGCCAAACCCTCTGGGAGACTTTCTACTACCCCTCCTGATAGTGCCATTCCTGCCAGTGAACGCATTCATGTAGACTAAAAATTCATCTATCCAGGGTGTTACGATATGGACTGTGAGAGGTTGGTCTGAATGAGAAGCTTTTTGTATGAAGGGAGAAAGTGAACAAAATGACTATTAAATTTCCAATCAATTCTAAAGTGCAATTCAATTACTTAAATACCCATTTTACTGAATATAAAATATGAGTCAGAAATATTACTTTGCTTTACAGTCCTGTTTATGTTTACTGTCCTGGCAAAATAAATAATGGAGCACACTTTGAATCTCAAAAGTATGAACTGTCACTAGAGAATATTAATTCCTTCCTAAAGTGGCATGCCTCCAAGGAGTTTGTCATCCAGTATGTGGAGACGGACAAGCTGGATTCTATGGCTGAAAAGAACAACCTCCCTGATATGCCTACTAAAGTAGGGTTTTACTCTACTAAAGGCTATTGTCATTTATTGCTCCTCTTAGCTCTGATCTTAAACCTGCCAGGCTCAATGTGTCCCATACACTGTAGCTGACAGTGAGAAAATAATTAAGAAAAAGAAATCATTTTTAAAACCAAGGAAATCCAAAGGATTTAATCATTTACCTGAATCGAGAAAACATATTCAAATTCAATCTCTTATCCTCCAGCCCACCATTACTACCTTAAATTAGGACTTCATTTCCTCTTGCTGGATTGTAAATACAATGTTGAAATGCTAATCCTAATCCATGTTTTAGTCAACATCATGGCTTGACTAAAGATTTAGAATACGGACTTGTCAAATGTGCAAATGACCAAAAGTTATGATTAAAATATAATTTGTCAGACAAGAGAATAAAGATTCTTAAAGTTCTTAGCAAGCTAATACAATGAGCACACACAAAGGAAAATACAATTTAATACAGATAAATTCAAAGTCCTGCCTTTAGTTTAAAATGAAACCAAAAGAAAAAAAAAAAGGGTAGATGAAGAAGGACATGTTTAAAAGTTGCTCATATAGGGGTACCTGGGTGGCTCAGTCGTTAAGCGTCTGCCTTCGGCTCAAGTCATGATCCCAGGGTCCTGGGATGGAGCCCCGCATCGGGCTCCCTGTTCAGGGGGAAGCCTGCTTCTCCCTCTCCCACTCCCCCTGCTTGTGTTCGCTCTCTCACTGTCTCTCTCTCTCTCTCTCTGTCAAATAAATAAAATAAAATCTTTAAAAAATAAATAAATAAAAGTTGTTCAAACTCGGGGACTTATTTGGGATAGTGTTATCCAAAAGTGTAATAAAGCTACTAAAAATGGGTAATGTCTAGGTTGAAACAAAGAAATAGAATGTCCAGACCAATGAACCAAACAGTCCCATGCTTTTCTGCACTGTTAGGACCACATGTGGATCTTGTGTTCAGCTCTACAATTTAAGGTAAAATTGACCTAAGTCTATTAAGAACAGATGAAGAGGCAATGAATGCATAGCTAGGCAAAAAGAAATATTAGGGAGGTAAAAATAGCCATAAAACAACAACAATGATACTATAATAATCACAACATTGATAAAATAGTGCTTTCTATGTGCTGGAGTGTGTTGGAGACACTTTAAACAAGTTGTTTAGTTTGACTCCTTCATAAATCCCAGGAGGTCATAGTATTAGCTCCCTTTTTTCAAATAAAGAATCTGATGCTCAGAAAAAGTAAGTTGTCTAAGATTACTTTCATACCAAATATTTGAAGGCATTTGTGTAGATGAGGAATACATGTTTTTTTTTTTTCCATAGGGAAATTAATGGAAACTATGACTTGATAGAAAAGAAAAATTCTTAGTATTCGTAATTGCATTAGAGTGGAATTATCTACCTGCCTAGTAGCAAGTTCTTTGCTACGCATGATCAAGCTAAAGTGAACTCTCAATGTTGGGTGGGAGGTGAGCTTAGGTAACCTTCAGGTTACCAATATTAAAGTCCATGATTGGGATTCTGATAAATGGGGTACTTTTTTTTTTTTTTGCCTTGGTCAAATCAAAACAAAAAAATCATTCAAAGCAGTTGTTATGCTGAACTGACAAGTCTCTTCAATAAAAAAGTTATTCCAATTAATTTGTGTAGACATATCCTTTACTGATCACATTTTATTTGGATTTGTTAATTTTTTTTAAAGATTTTATTTATTTATTTGACAGAGAGAGACACAGCGAGGGAAGGAACACAAGCAGGGGGAGTGGGAGAGGGAGAAGCAGACTTCCCGCTGAGCAGGGAGCCTGATGCAGGGCTCCATCCCAGGACCCTGGGATCATGACCTGAGCCGAAGGCAGACGTTTAACTGACTGATCCACCCAGGCGCCCCAAGGATATGCCAATTTTTAAGAGCAATTTTATGAATATCACCTGTATATACTATTAGTAGCAAAAATAACAACAGGACCTTTATCCACAAGGTTACAGAATACAGTTTTTTCAAAATCTCTCACTGCCCACACTAGACGTTATAGAAGCTTGATGCTGATGAATGGGATGAGCCTCTAACAAGTTACATCTAAATAAATATTAATGCCATAACTGAAAGAAAATTGCAGCCCAAGTTTGGCAATAGAATATAAGAGTCCTTTACCATTCCTTGAACCTACATTCTCCCTGAGATGTAGACTCCTCAAATATTATATAAGGCCAGTTTTAAGTGGAAGGAAACTCTCCAATTGAGATCACATTACAAGGTATATGCATGAGAGAATGTTATCTATCAAACTGGCAAGTGTGGGCTATGTGTGCATAACCAGTTTCCACCCTTTGTCCTCAGTTCTTGATAGTTGTTTGAGAGTCAGATTCAAGGGGTGAAAAAAAAAAAAGTAACTATGGATTGTATGCATGAAGCAACAATAGAGAAACTGAGAGAACCCAGAGCAAAATACTTATTACTTGTGGGACTAGAACCACAACACTCTAGGGCTTCCCTTACATAAATACACAGACAGACACAGAATATAGTCAATTTGGGCTCATTTATTTAGTTCTTTGTTTTCTTTATGTCCTTACTTTCCTTTTTTTTTTTTTGGTACACTTTTGTAGTGTCTCTAGCATGTTAGTAGCTGAAAAGTTCAAATCCTAAGTCCAATCCTTTAATGCTATACCCTCAGTGTCCCATGTATCTCTTCCATGTTGTATTAAAATTATCTGAGTGACTATTTGATTAATATCCAATTCCTCACTAGATTGTACACTCTATGAGTATAGGGATAATGTCTGTTTTTGCTCACCTTTGTCCCCAGTGTTTTATTTTTTTTTTAATTTTTTTTTAAAGATTTTATTTATTTATTTCACAGAGAGAGACACAGCAAGAGGGAACACAAGCAGGGGGAATGGGAGAGGGAGAAGCAGGCTTCCCCCCGAGCAGGGAGCCCGATGCAGGGCTCCATCCATGACCTGAGCCGAAGGCAGACACTTAACGACTGAGCCACCCAGGCGCCCCTGTCCCCAGTATTTTAGCACTATGTTTCACACACATAGATGCCAGTGAATGAACAAACTAATGAATGCAACCTTGGAGAGAAAATTTTGATTAACCGCAGGCTTTATTAAGCTATTTGCACAAGCTCCAGGACAGACACTATTATATACAAAGAATGTCTTTGCAGAAAAGTTTAAGGTAAAACCATTCTCACACTGTGGAAGAACACTACCATAAATTGTATCAGCTCTGAAAATGAGAAAGCACAATAAACACAGCCCACAAGTTAGCCTTAAATTGACCAAAGTCTAGAATGTTTTTCCATCCCTAATTTATGAAATTTTATCATTGCCATCTATTTTTTTCTGGGAAGCCAAGCCAGATTTCTGGCTTTTCAAATTGTACTTCATAAGCTCCTAGCTAACACACAACAGGTTTGTCACGAGTTACCAAGCAATGAGATTTGACATGAGGCAATATGGATAACACCATACCACATCTTAAAATACTTTTTCATGAGGCATACAAAGGGATAACATGATGCAGATTTTGTTGGCTTGCTTGAGTGGTGCCTTTAACTACTTTCTGTAAGCTAAAATAAACGGACAATATTTCACAATTGATCTGTGTACAATCTGTGTAATGCTCATTATAGCTGTTACAGAATAGAGGAGTAGAAACCATCCATATTCAGAAACTAGAATACTTTATAGATCTGATGTAATATAATAAAAATTTGAGAATATTTTGTTTTATAATATTTCAATTAAGTGATATAGTTTTGATTTCTTGTTCTGTTACAACTTGTAGTTTGTTTAATGGTAGGCAAAGAAAATTAATACACTTTTTGGAAGAAAAATTATATACTAAGTTTTCTAACTCGAAGAATAAGCTGTAGCCTCAAGGGACTGGAATAAGACATTTATAGAGGCTATAATGTTAAGTCCGTGCTATTAGCAGATTTACTAATTTTTTTCATTTGCATTATTGTAGGAGGATAATAAAATACATCAGGTTGCACTTAATGCATCCTCAGTGACCTGGCAAATTCATGTTTATATTCTCATTTCAAAGTCTCTAGGACTTTGTTTCTCAAAAGTGTAATCTCTCCTGCCTATAACCATCACATCACCATTACATTAGGATGTGCACCAGGTTTTTAGGAAAAGCCTTATTTCTCTTATTTCAGGAAGCTTTTAAAGAAAGGATTCTTCATACCTGAGAAGTTGAAATCTATTATTTTGTAGGTCTTTTTGTTTTCAAATAGCTTTCTGTAAGGATCAAGCACTGCCAAGCAAAGCTGTTCTCAGATTTTTATTGAGACAATTATTCATGTTAAAACAGAATTAGCTAGTATGTCTTCTTAACGTTTAGAGAAATCCATTGCCATAATCAAGCATGTCTATCAAATTTAAGGCAGTATACATTTTCACTAGGATTTGTCTGTGTTTCTTTGTTTGTTCATTTTATTAACTAAAGTCCATACTTGGTTCAGATTCACTTAGTTTTACCTAATGTTCTTTTTTTGGGGGGGGGGGTCCAGGATCCCATCCATAGCATAATATAACATTTACTTATCATATATCCTTAGGCTATTCTTGATTTTTTTGATGACCTTGACATTTTTGAGGACTGCTTGTCAAACAGTTTGTAGAATACCCCTCTACTAAGATTTCCTTTTTTTTAAATTTATTTTTTTAATTAATTTTATTTTATTATGTTATGTTAGTCACCATACATCAGTAGTTTTTGATATAGTGTTCCTTGATTCATTGCGTGTAACACACAGTGCTCCATGCAATATGTGCCCTCCTTAATACTCATCACTGGGCTAACCCAACCCCCCACCCCCCTCCCCTCTAAAACCCTCAGTTTGTTTCTCAGAGTCCATAGTCTCTCATGGTTCATCTCCCCCTCCGATTTCCACCCCCTTCATTTTTCCCTTCCTACTATCTTCTTTTTTTTTTATTAACATATAATGGATTATTTGTTTTAGAGCTACAGGTCTGTGATTCATCAGTCTTACACAATTCACAGCGCTCACCATAGCACATACCCTCCCCAATGACCATCACAAAGCCTTCTCATCCCTCCCAACACTCCAGCAACCCTCAGTTTGTTTCCTATGATTAAGAGTCTCTTATGGTTTGTCTCCCTCTCTGGTTTCATCTTGTTTCATTTTTCCTCCCTTCCCCTATGATCCTCTGTCTTGTTTCTCAAATTCCTCATATCAGTGAGATCATATGATACTTGTCTTTCTCTGATTGACTTATTTCGCTTAGCATAATACCCTCTAGTTCCAACCACATTGTTGCAATGGCAAGATTTGGGGGGTTTTTGATGGCTGCATAATATTCCATTGTACATATATACCACATCTTCTTTATCCATTCATCTCTTGATGAACATCTTGGCTCTTTCCATAGTTTGACTATTGTGGACATTGCTGCTATAAACACTGGGGTGCACATACCCCTTCGGATCACTACATTTGTATCTTTAGGGTAAATACCCAATAGTGCAATTGCTGGGTCATAGAGTAGCTCTATTTTCAACTTTTTGAGGAATCTCCATACTGTTCCAGAGTCGCTGCACCAGCTTGCATTCCCACCAACAGTGTAGGAGGGTTCCCCTTTCACACTGAGATTTTTCTGATATTTTTGACATGATTAGACAGGGGTTATATGCTTCAAGGAGGTAAAGTTACTCTCTTTTCTCCCTTTCAACACTGCACTCCTTAGAAAGAAGACACTCTACGCAGCCTATGCTTAAGGAGTTGGGAGTTATACTCCATGTCCTTTAGGGCTGAGCATCTATATAAATTATTTTAAATTCTTCTGCACAAGAGATTTGTTCACTGGGACTTGAACAAGGGAATCTTAAACCAATCCTCATCTTATTACTAACAAACCATGTAGCCCTTAGAAAACCACTTAGTTTTGTTGGGTACGGTTTATAAAGAAAACATTAAAAATTTAAAGAATAGTTGTAGTTTATTAAACATATGCTATATACAGACTTTATTAGGTACTTAGTGAATTTTGTCTCATATCATCACTATAACAACCTAATGAAGAAAACTTTCCTATTCTTATTTCATAGATGCAGAAGTTTGAAGCTGAGAGAGGTAAAATACCCTGCCCAATTCACCCCCACAATCTGTCAAATACTGAAAGCTAAATTATGTACATGTATACAAACACACACACACACAAACACACACACGTATAGGCATTATGCATTATGAAATAACACCTTCCCATATATAACAAAGGCAGGAAGCATGTCAAAGACTCTGGTTTGTCTTCTTTTCAAGAAGAGAAGACTTGGCTAATTAGAGATTTCTAATTCTAATTTTCCCCATTCACTTTCCATCATAAAGAATATAAATGACTTCTGTATCCCCCCTACCACTAGAACTGGTCATCACCTGGTTCGAGGTGTCCAATTCTCCAGGGGTTTCACACATTTGAGTGAATAAGATGCCATGATATAAAGTCATATGATTGTAAGAGGAGCGTGTGTTTTTAGGAGGATGTCAATTTCCTAGTGAGCATATTTTATTTCTAGGCACAAATATGCATTTGCTTAACTATCCACGTGTTCCATGTTACAAGACCATTATTCTTGCTCAGCAAACATGGAATTTCTATGTTTTTACAGAACTGGATTTCTATTCAAACATTTTATCTGAAATTTGCATGACCACCAGGGCACACATATTCCTAATATTAACCAGGAATCTGTGTCTACAAAGTCATGAAATGTATCATAAGCCATGATTTACTTGGTAAATGCTGAAGAGCATGTCACATTTCATTATTACAAAATGCACATTCTTACAAATATATAATGACCCACTTGAAAACACAAAGTTGTTTTCAACTCTGAGTGGATTCTTCACTGAAATGGTTAATGCCTTTATTTTCAAAATTGAACCATGAAGTTTTATTTTTTCAGTGGGATTCACTTAATTTGCAAGGATCAAACAGACTTAGAAGAATTCAATCATTCCTTTATGTAAGTTTGTATATAACACAAATAGAATAGTGCAGTATATATCCAGCCTGATAGTACAAATGTATTTTTAACAGTGGTTGGAAGCTTCAATGTAAAGCTCATTAACCTTAGACCTAATGAGTAATTCGATTCAATTCCCTAACACATTCTGTACTATAAAACCTGTAAATGCGTGGGGTACACCAAGGAATGGAAGACAGACTGGGGCTCTTTACGTCTACCTGAATTATGAAATCTTAAGGCACCCGAGGATCTTCCTATCCTCCTCTCATTTGAGAAGATGGAAGTGGAGTCCATCTTGTCTTACATAGTATTTTAGAATAACTCTTTTTTTAAAATTTTATCATGTTATGTTAACCACCATACATTACATCTTTAGTTTTTGATGTAGTGTTCCATGATTTGTTGTTTGCGTAAAACACCCAGTGCTCCATTCAGCACGTGCCCTCTTTAATACCCATCACCAGGCTAACCCAAGCCCCCAACTCCCTCCCCTCTAGAACCCTCAGTTTCTCAGAGTCCATAGTCTCTTATGGTTCATCTCCCCCTCCGATTCCCCCCTTCATTTTTCCTTTCCTACTATCTTCTTTTTTTTTTTTTAACATATAATGTATTATTTGTTTCAGAGGTATAGGTCTGTGATTCAACAGTCTTACACAATCCACAGCGCTCACCATAGCACATACCCGCCCCAATGTCTATCACCCAGCCACCCCAACCCTCCCACCCCCTACCACTCTAGCAACCCTCAGAATTACTCTTAAAGTCATCTGAAGTTAACAGCTCCATATGGCACAAATACGGAAACATTTTTGGCCATAATTTAACACTATTTCCACAATACTTATTGCCTGAATAAAGCATCCTTGTAATGTCCCCAGTTCTAAAATGTCAGTATTATCTTTGACGATGACTTCTGTTTTGTTTTTATTTACCTAAGTGCTATTATGGTTTTCCCCTCACAGTTTCACCTGTTACCTAATTCTCTAGCTGCTTTCCTCAGCCTTTCATCTGTTTACCTTATCACCCTATTACTTTAGCCAAGTATTAGAGCTGTGCAGGCCATTCTCCCTGCAAACCCAACTCTGGTCATTCATCCTTTGATAAAGCTAGCGCAAAATCCAAAACCATTTTCTCACCATTATTACCGTTTATGTCCTTTAAAAATTTGACAGTAAGAATATTACTCAGCCATCAGAAAGGATGAATACCCACCATTCGCATCGACATGGATGGAACTGGAGGGCAGTATGCTAAGTGAAATAAGCCGAGCAGATAAAGACAATTACCATATGGTTTCACTCACATGTGAAACATAAGGAATAGAGCAGAGGACCACAGGGGAAGGCAGAGAAAACTGAATGGGAAGAAATCAGAGAGGGAGACAAACCATGAGAGACTCTCGACTCTGGGAAACAAAGTGAGGGTTACAGAAGGGAGAGTGCTGGGGGGATGGGGTAACTGGGTGATGGGTATTAAGAAGGGCATGTGTTGGGATGAGCACTGGGTGTTACACGCAACTAGTGAATCATTGAACATTATATCAAAAACTTCTGATGTACTATATGTTGGCTAACTGAACATAATGAAAAAAATAAAGTAACTGCATCTTAAGAAAGAATGAAAAAGAAGAAAGAAAGAAAGAAAGAAAGAAAGAAAGAAAGAAAGAAAGAAAG
>NC_058406.1:157753179-157852188 GCF_002201575.2 Neomonachus schauinslandi
AAGAAAGAAAGAAAGAAAGAAAGAAAGAAAGAAAGAAAGAAAGAAAGAAAGAAAGAAAACGTTCAAATCTCAAAAAAAGTATTATGATTAATCACTAGTATCTTGCAACAGGAATTTGAATATAACAAAGATGTAAAATTACAGGCCAAATAGTACAGGTCTCATAAAATAAACTGCTATGGATCAACTTAAAAAAAAATTGGCAGTAAGTTTCTATTATTTTGTTAATCACCTTTCCTATCAAATTCCATTGCTTAAGAGTGAGTCCCAGTGTCACAATACTTATCATGCCTACTTATTAATAAGTATCACACCTACTTATTAATTTATCCCTTTAAACATCCATCTTAACATCCAATCATTTATTTAATACTATATGGAGTATGGGGCAGGAGAGATGCAAGGAATTTGCTGCAGCATAGAATCCACAAAGTTAAGGAAGAAAATAAATCATGATAGTGTAATACAACTTCTAGGATTTAGATATGGTTAGAACATAGCAAACCATGGAGAAAACATGAGAGATGAGACTAAAGGCCAGTTTAAGTAAGGTATGGTGTTTGAACCTCAATATGAGGGTACTTTGGGACCACTAATGCATTTTAACTAGAAGATGGCATGAATGGGTTTTGACTTTTGGAAAAAGCTCTGGTTGCCCAATGCAGCTTGCACCGGGATAGATATTAAGATCTTGCAAAGTAATTTCATACATACCATGCCATATAATTATAACTTCTTTAATCTCTCTTTCATATGCCTTTCTGCTCTCATTGTTACATCAAATCCTGGAACATTTAATCCTGAGTTTATATCCTACAAACCTAGGTCACCCATTCACCTTCTGTTTTATAACTTATCTTTCTATAAATAAAATTCTTTAAAATATATTTCTTCCTTTGAATAAAAAAGGACTACCTGAACCCAATTTCTATGTGTAATTCACCATTTTCAGAGCTTTCAACATCAATTTATCCACAAAAGTAGAGAAAAGGGAAGAAAGAAGAGAAAACTGGTAAGAAATGAATAAATGACCACTATATGAAGAAAGTGGATTCAGAAATGGGTCTTATAGGAAGGTAGCTGCTTGGTGGGAGTGGGGAGTATGTGAAGTTACTGAAATCCTGGTCCAAACATTTCTTCTAGATTTCTTTTACCTACTGATTTTGTTACTATTTCTAAAGGCTCATCCATATTTATCTTGCCCTGGGAACAGTTATTTTGAAAACTGATGTGAATTTTAACATGGTTAATTTCCCAACATCTCTACTTCACTTGACCTCAGTCTAGATATACCCATATTTCTTTAAAAAATAAAGTTTACATTACTTTGATTATAAAAGTGGCACATGTTCATACTGCACAATAAATACAATGGGCATAAAGGAGAAAATAAAAAATATTCAACTGCACCATTCAAAAGGAATCACTGTGAATGTTTTGGATGTGTTTCCTGTCCATGGTTTTTATGCATATACTTACAAATATACAACCACCTCTCCACCACCCATTCTCATCACACAAAGTCAGAGCTATAATATATGTAGTTTTTCTAAAATTAGAACAATGACATATCTATGTACAGAGTTGCAAGGATCAAATAAACTAATATCTTTAAATTGTTCCAGGTGTGGTACATACTACATGCTCAAAATATTAGCTAATACTTTCATTGTTATAATTATTCAGGTATACATACATTTTCACTCAACATTTTGTGGGAATTTTCTCTTGTCAAAAAACATTTTTAACAGATGCAGTCGTGGTGTCACTGAAGGCATGGCTTTTCATCAGAGAATCCTAGATTGAAGTGTCTGCTGGTTCTACTATTTACTGCTTGTGGGAGATTATGCATGGTTTCCTCATTTGAAGTTGTAGATAATATTTTGTATCTTTCAGAATTTTTTTAGGGTTAGAGACCATGGGTGCAAGGTATCATAGTAAATACCAAATAAATAATAATATTTGTTTCCAGTGTTCCTGCTATGATAGCTGCAATGAATATGTTCATATATATTACTTTTTACTTCTTTTGAATTATTTCCTTGGGAATGATTCCCAGAAGTAGGATTACTGAGTCAAAGTTTATAAAAAAAAAATATTTATGTTCTTTATATTTACTGTTATGTTGTTTTCCAATAAGTTTCAACCAATATATAATGTAATAAGCAAAGCACTTTGTATATTTAAAGAATGTTTCCATACCTGTTTCATTCAAATCCACATCCTTTGCTCATCAGTTAAGAAGGGGAGAATCTGGGATGGATTTTATTGCAGGAATTCCAAACCACTGGGAATTGAACAGATGCTGCTAACTCATTTTACATTTGGGAGACCACCAGTCAGCCGTGCTCAATAACAGCTTTCAGAAACATCTGAATTTAAACTTACAGCCTAATCATGACAGGTTAAGTAGTAAATAGTTATAAAATAGCTTCATGCCTTGATTCCCAAAAATCTGAATTCACTGAGATTTTTACAAATTTTAGATGATAGAAAAACTGCAAATAATGTAAGCATTAAGACTCACATAAACTATACAGTATAGCATTTTGGTATTACGGACATCTGGTCGACTTGGAGTTTAGGAAGGCTCAGAGGATTTTTACAAATTCTATTTTGAAGGTAAGAAAAATCCTTACTAATAACTATTTTACTCAAAGGAGCACAAAGATATATGCAGTCTTCAAGTTATATTTATTGAATCTTAATTTATGTGAACCTGAAATACCTTATAAGAATAGAGAAAGGTAGTAAAAATTTTGGTTTAAAAACCAACACTTATGGGGCGCCTGGGTGGCTCAGTCGTTAAGCATCTGCCTTCGGCTCAGGTCATGGTTCCAGGGTCCTGGGATCGAGCCCCGCATCAGGCTCCATGCTCCGCCGGAAGCCTGCTTCTCCCTCTCCCACTCCCCCTGCTTGTGTTCCCTCTCTCGCTGTGTCTCTCTCTCTGTCAAATAAATAAATAAAATCTTAAAAAAAAGAAAAAAAACACTTATGACATTCTACCCATATCATGAGCCTTACTGAAATGTGAGCTTCTGGAAGGCAGAATTCATGTCTAATGTATTGTTCTTCAAGGACTACCATAGTAGTAAGTACCACAGTAAACCCTTGCATGTATGCCTATGGAAATGGGGGCTATTCGAGTCATGATTGTTGCATTAATATATTACCTCCAAATTGAGTGGCTTGTAACAACCATTCCATTATGCTCATTAGGCTCACAGACTCTATGGGTCAGGATTTCAGACAAGGCACACTGGGAATGGGCTGTTTCTGCTCCATGATGCCTGGGACTTTAACTCCACATCTGGACGTAATGTGAGTGAATGGGGGTTGGAATCATCTGAAGGCTCATTCACTCACTGTCTACAGCCTGAGCTGGAATGACTCAAAAACAGGGATTTGTTAGCCAGAGAACCTACACGTGGCCTCTCTATGTGGCTTGATTTCCTCACAACATGGTGACCTCAAGGTAGATGGACTTCGAATAAGGCAGCTCAGGGCTCCAAGCATGAGTATTGTAATGAACAACATGGAAACTTAATTGCCTTTTATGACTCAGCCAGATTCAAAGAGAAGGGAATTCTTTATGGCATAATGACATGCAGACACGATACTATTTATGACATAATACTATATATACATATAATACTATTATAACCATCTTTGGAAAATACAACCAATAATTACCTTCTGGTCTTGTTTTAACTTTAACTTCTACTCTTTCCACCATGTTAAATTTAAAAATTGTATTTTCTTTGCATAGTTTTAGTACCCAAACATGGTGGGGATTTTTTTCATTTCTAAATTTAAAAACTATGTGTGATTTTTCAAACTACACCTTCCGAAAAGATTCTGATACACCCCACTGGATGGACAGGTAGAACTGGTATGCCCTCCTGATAGAAAATTACCTCCTTGCCATTGATTTCTCAATTGCCCAGTAATCAGAAAAGAACCAAGCACATATTAATCTCGTTTCCACAGAGGATATTTTATATTTGAACAGAAGAGAAATTCTCAAATTCTCAAAATATTTGGTAAATTACTTAAGTGCAAGCAATTTGTCTTATAGAGTTTATTTGAATTTTTTAGTTGCCTCTGATATATTTTTGGCCATGACTTGCAAAGTTAGATACAGAAGAAGGCATTTCAAAATAGTAGAAGAATATACAGGGATATTTATGCTTAAGATAATTAATTTCCATAGTGATCTTTTCTCTTATAAACTCCACAGGTTTAATTTGTGAACTCAAAGTATGTAAGCTTGAGTCCCATATGAAACATGATGATCACAAAATAAAGAATTTCCCTTTCTCTCTGACATGGAGCCCTCTCAGCTCCTATATATATACTCAGTCCTCAGTTAAGAGTTTTTTTTGAGTGCTGAGTGTGGGATTTCCACTTCCACTTTCAACTTTTATCATTTATTGGAATCAAAGTCTTCTTAGTTCATTAGTTTATCTTGACTGTCAAGAAGAGATAATGACAGTTCTACTTTCACAGTGTTTATTAATTTTCTGTTCTTTTTTTCCAAACATAAACCTGGGATCAATGCTTACTTTTATATTCTGAACAACTAAACTAAAATAAATACACATATGACATATGGTCATTTTCCAAAAAAATATTATAAACAGGACCTAATTCATTAATATTGAAGTGTTAAACAATCTCCTTTATTGACTATATTTTATTCCTATTTGGTCTTTAACTGAAAGAAATATAGCCTAGCCCTACAATGTAGTGTTTCAGATAAACTAGCTTAAAATGTTACCTTTATTTGTATATTCATACCTGGGTAACATCAATTGAGGCAGTTTGTGTAAGCAACTCACTTATTTGAAAAAATGTAAAAACAACAATTAGTTATTTGCATCTGACGTATTTTTACAATTAAATAAAATTTTGCGTCCAGTCAGGAATAGTGCTAGGAAGTAGTTTTCCTAAGAATAGTAACTTTCTTAAAGCAATTCTCATTCATGTTTGGCAAATTATTCCAGTATCTAAAGAAGGTTATTTATTCTGAATATATTCTCCAAAAACTTAGAGGAAAACATCATTTATTTGAACCTCTTCCCTACTCTCTGTCAGTCAAAAGCTTGTTTTAATTTGTGAAAGAAAAGTGAAAGAGGCATGAACAATAAAAAGCTTTAGATTTAGATACTCAGAACGCCTGGGTTCAAATTCTACATCTGTCTCAAAGTAAATGTATAATTTTTAAAAAATCATTTTATTTCATTGGTCCTCTGTTTATCTACAAAATGGATATGATAATACCTACTATTTATAAAAATGTGCTTATCTGTATGGATGATGATATTGCTTAATGAAGGTAGACTTATTAATACCCTATTTATTACTAAGCACCTTTCTTAATATAGAATGTCATTTTCATACTTGCTTTGCTGAAGAATATCTGATATCCATTGTCCTCTTTGCAGATAAATTGATTTATTCCATACACAAAGCAATAGTAATTTCATTGGCAGGGAATGTGATTGTGCTAAATGGATGAGATAAATCACATCCTAATCATGTGTCCACATAAAGTACCAACTATACCAGTAAATATAGGAGGTCAATTCCCAGCTTCTATTAATATTTATTTGCTATTTTGTCAATGAACTTTTTCTTTTCTTTTTTTTTCGTTGTTTTTGTCAGCTAACTCTTGAGAGGAGATAAAAAGTATCAGACATGGTACATATCATAAAGAAAGAAACCCTTAAAATTAAGATAGTTATACTCCTTAACTTAATAATTTCCTGCACATTGGGAAAAGGTCCTGGTTATTCAGCATTAACACTAATCTTTCAGACCATATCACTGACCAAAAGTTGCCCCTAAATAATCTGAGCACCACAGCATGCATTTATTTATGTATACATCCTACCGGTAGCTATGGGGCACCTATAACATTGATCTGCCACACACTGCTGATTGTCAGCATTCCATGGAAAACTCAGGTCACGCAAGTAGATACACACTGATTTTTTTTTTTTTCTCCTTAATGTGTTTTAATCCATCCTACTATGTGAAGGTTGATGAAAAGCATACCTGAATTGTACTTTGCCCCCATTCTATTTTTTTCTTTTCTTTTTTTTAATTTAAATTCAGTTAGCCAACATATAGTACATCATTAGTTTCAGATGTAGAGTTCAGTAAGTAATTCATCGTTTGCATATAAAACCCAGTGCTCATCATATCACATGCCCTCCTAAAGGCCCATTACCCAATTAACCCCCCCACCTCCCCTCCAGCAACCCTCAGTTTGTTTCCTATACTTAAGAGTCTCTCATGGTTTTTCTCCCTCTCTGATGACTTCCCATCCAGTTTCCCTCCTTTCCCCTATGATCCTCTGTGCTGTTTCTTATAGTCCACATATGAGTAAAACCATATGATGATTGTCTTTCTCTGATTGACTTATTTCGCTCAGTATAATATCCTCCAGTTCCATTCACGTCGATGTAAATAGCAAGTATTCATCCTTTCTGATGGCTGAGTAATATTCTGTTCCATATATACCACATCTTCTGTATCCATTCATCTGTTGATGGACATCTGGGCTCTTTCCACAGTTTGGCTATTGTGAACATTGCTGCTATAAACATTAGGGTGCAGGTGCCCCTTCGGATCGCTACACTTGTAGTAGTACAATTGCTGAGTATTGGATAGCTCTGTTTTTAACTTCTTGAGGAACCTCCATACTGTTTTCCAGAGTGGCTGTACCAGCTTGCAGTCCCACCAATGCTGTAATAGAGTTCCCCTTTCTCTGCATCCTTGCAAACATTTGTTGTTTCCTGACTTGTTAATTTTAGCCATTCTAACTGGTATGAGGTGATGTCTCATTGTGGTTTTGATTTGTATTTCTCTGATGCCAAGAGATGTGGAGAATTTTTTCATGTGTCTGTTGGCCATTTGGATGTCTTCTTTGAAGAAATGTCTGTTCATGTCTTCTGCCCATTTCTTGACTGGATTATTTGTTTTTTGGGTGTTGAGTTTTTAAGTTCTTTATATACCTTGGATACTAGCCCTTTATCTGATATGTCATTTGCATATATCTTCTCCCATTCCATAGGTTGCCTTTTAGTTTTGTTGACTGTTCCCTTTGCTGTGCAGAAGCTTTTAATTTTAATGAAGTCCCAACAGTTCATTTTTGCTTTTGTTTCCCTTGCCTTTGGAGACATGTCTAGCAACAAGTTGCTGTAGCCGAGGTCAAAGAGGTTGCTGCCTGTGTTCTCCTCTAAAATTTTGATGGATTCCTGTCTCACATTTAGGTCTTTCATCCACTTTGAGTTTATCTTTGTGTATGGTGCAAGAAAATGGCCCAGTTTCATTCTTCTACATGTGGCTGTCCAATCTTCCCAGCACCATTTATTGAAGAGACTGTCCTTTTTCCATTGGATATTCTCTCCCTCTTTGTAGAAGATTGGTTGACCACAGAGTTGAGGGTGCATTTCTGGGTTCTCTATTCTGTTCCATTGATCTATGTGTCTGTTTTTGCACCCAGTACCATACTGTCTTGAGGATTACAGCTTTGTAATATAGCTTGAAGTCTGTCATTGTGATGCCACCAGCTTTAGTTTCCTTTTTCAAGATTCCTCTGGCTATTTGGTTTTTTTTCTGGTTCATACAAATTTTAGGATTATTTGTTCCAGCTCTGTGAAAAATATCAATGGTATTTTGATAGGGATTGCATTGAATGTGTAGACTGCTCTGGGTAGCATAGATATTTTAACAATATTTACTCCTCCCATCTAAGAGCATGGAATGTTTTTCCATTTCTTGGTGTCTTCCTCAATATCTTTCATAAGTGTTCTGTAGTTTTTAGAGTACAGATCTTTTACTGCTTTGGTTAGGTTTATTCCTAGGTATCTTATGGGTTTTAGTATAGCTGTCAATGGGATTGATTCCTTAATTTCTCTTTCTTCTGTCTCATTGTTTACATATAGAAATGCAACTGATTTCTGTGCATTGATTTTATATCCTGCCACTTTGCTGAATTCCTGCATGAGTTCTAACAATTTTGGGGGGGAGTCTTTGGGGTTTTCCACATAAAGTATCATGTCATTTGTGAAGAGTGAGAGTTTGACTTCTTCTTTGCCAATCTGAATGTCTTTTATTTCTTTTTGTTGTCTGACTGCTGAAGCTAGGACTTCTAGTACTATGTTGAACAACAGTGGTGAAAGTGGGCATCTCTGTCGTATTCCTGACCTTAGGGAAAAAGCTCTGTTTTTCCCCATTGAGAATGATATTCACTGTGGGCTTTTCGTATATGGCTTTTATGATACTGAGGTATGTTCCCTCTATCCCTACATTTTGGACAGTTTTAATCAAGAAAGGATGCTGCACTTTGTCAAATGCTTTTTCTGCAACAATTGAGAGGATTATATGGTTCTTGTCCTTTCTTTTATTAATGTGATGTATCACGTTGATTGATTGTGAATGTAGAACCACCCTTGCAGCTCCGGAATAAATCTCACTTGCTTATGGAGAATAATCCTTCTTATATACTGTTGGATCCTATTGGCTAGTATCTTCGTGAGAATGATGGCATCCATGTTCATCAGGGATATTGGTCTGTAATTCTCCTTTTTGGTGGAGTCTTTGTCTGGTTTTGGGATCAAGGTAATGCTGGCCTCACAGAACAAGTTTGGAAGTTTTCCTTCCATTTCTATTTTTTTAAACAGCTTCAGAAGAATAGGTATTATTTCTTCTTTAAATGTTTGGTAGAATTCCCCTGGGAAGCCATCCAGCCCTGAAGTCTTTGTTGGGAAATTTTTGATTACTGTTTCAATTTTCTTGCTGGTTATGACTATATTCAGGTTTTCTATATCTTCCTGTTTCAGTTTTGGTAGTTTATAAGTTTCTAGGACTACATCCATTTCTTCCAGATTGTCTAATTTGTTGGCATACAATTGCTCATAATATGTTCTTAAAATTGTTTGTATTTCCTTGGTTTTGGTCGTGATCTCTCCTCTTTCATTCATGATTTTATTAATTTGGGTCCTGTCTCTTTTCCTTTTGATAAGTCTGGCTAGGGGTTTATCAATCTTGTTCATTCTTTCAAAGAACCACCTTCTAGTTTCATTGATCTTTTCTACTGTTCTTTTGGTTTCTAGTTCATTGATTTATGCTCTATCTTTATTATTTCTCTTCTCATGCTTGGTTTACGCTTTATTTGCTGTTCTTTCTCTAGCTCCTTTAGGGGTAAGGTCAACTTGTGTATTTGAGACTTTTCTAATTTTTTGAGAAAGCTTTTATTGCTATGTACTTCCCTCTTAGGGCTGCCTTTGCCACATCCCAAAGGTTTTGAACTGTTGTGTTTTCATTTTCATTTGTTTCCATGATTTTTTAAAATTCTTCTTTAATTTCCTGGTTGGCCCATTCATTCTTTAGTAGGATGCTCTTTAACCTCCAAGTATTTGAGTTCCTTCTAAATTTCCTCTTATGATTGAGTTCAAGTTTCAAAGCACTGTAGTCTGAAAATATGCAAGGGATAATCCCAATCTTTTGGTACCAGTTGAGACCTGATTTGTGACCCAGTATGTGATCTATTCTGGAGAATGTTCCATGTTCACTTGAGAAGAATGTGTATTCTTCTGCTTTAGGATGGAATGCTCTGTATATATCTGTGAAGTCCATCTGATCCAGTGTGTCATTCAAAGCCCTTATTTCCTTGTTGATCTTCTGCTTATATGATCTGTCCATTGCTGTGAGTAGGGTGTTGAAGTCCCCTTCTAATATTGTATTATTATCAATGTGTTTCTTTAATTTTGTTATTAATTGGTTTATATAATTGGCTGCTCCCATGTTAGGAGCATAAATATTTATAACTGTTAGATCTTCTTATTGGATAGACCCTTAAAGAATGATATACTGTCCCTCTTCATCTCTTACTGCAGTCTTTGGTTTAAAATATAATTTGTCTGATATAAGGATTGCTACCCTAGCTTTCTTTTGAGGTCCATTAGCATGATAAATGGTTCTCCTCCCCCTCACTTCCAATCTGGAGGCGTCTGGTTCTAACATGAGTCTCTTGTAGACAGCATATGGATGGGTCTTGTTTTTTAATCCAATCGGATACCCTGTGTCTTTTGATTGAGCATTTAGCCCACTTACATTCAGAGTAATTTTTGAAAGATATGAATTTAGTGTCATTGTATTACATGTAAAGTCCCTGTTTCTGTATATTGTCTCTGTTTCTCTCTGGTCTATGTTACTTTTGGGTTCTCTTTTCACTTACAGGATCCCCTTTAATATTTCTTGCAGGGCTAGTTTAGTGATCACAAATTCTTTTAGTTTTTTGTGTTTTTTTTGGTCCTGGAAGCTCTTTATCTCTCCTTCCATTCTGATTGACAGTCTTGCTCAACAAAGTATTCTTGGCTGCATGTTTTTCTCTATTAGTACCCTGAATATATCATGCCAGCCCTTTCTGACCTGAAATTTGCAAGCCCTTTATCTCTGAAATTTGCAAGCCTCACTATTATATGTCGGGGTGTTGATCTATGTTTATTGATTTTTAGGGGGGTTCTCTTTACCTCCTGGACTTGAATCCCTGTTTCCTTCCCCAGATTAGGGAAGTTCTCAGCTATGATTTGCTCAAATATACCTTCTGGCCCCCTCTCTTTCTTCTTCCTCTGGGACCCCAGTAATTCTAATATTGTTTTGCTTTATGGTGTCTCTAATTTCTCAAAGCCTCCCCTCATGGTCCATTAGTTGTTTTTTCTCTTTTCTTCAGCTTCCTTCCCTTCCATCATCTTGTCTTCTATATCACTGGCTCTCTCTTCTGCCTCATTTACCCTACCTATTAGAGCATCCATTTTAGACTGCATCTCAGTTAAAGCATTTTTTAAATTTTGGCCTGATTAAATTTTATTTCTGCACTAAGAGATTCTCTAGTGTCTTCTATGCTTTTTTCAACCCCAGCTAGTAACTTTATAATCATTATCCTGAATTCCAGCTCTGAAATTTTACTTATATCCATATCAATTCTGTGGCAGAGAGTATTACCTCTGGCTCTGTCTTTTGTTGTGAATTCCTCCTTCTAGTCATTTTGCCCAGAGAAGAATAGACAAACGAGAGAACAAAATCAAAAATATCAACCATGACCCAAGTGAAATACACACTAGACAATTCTGAATAGTTCAGAAACCAAAAAAGAAAAGAAAAAGAAAAAAGGGGTGGGGGGGGGGATATAATCTCATAGCTGTACAAAACAGGGTGATCCACTTGGTCCTGGGTATATTTTAGTCTGTTTGTTTGAAGACACTGAATCCCAAAATTGTAAAGAAAGCAAAACTTACATATATACATATATATATGTGAAAGGAAGCCAAAGTGAAGAATATATCTATAAAATGTACGTGTAAAAATGAAAATTAAAAAAAGACTTAAAAACAAAGAGTTGATAAAATAAGAAACTAGATGAGAAGAAAAAAACAAGAAAAGAAAAAGAAAATTTTAAACTGAAAGACTAAAGACTCATGTGAAAAAAACCTCTAATTCTATATACCATTTCCCCTTAGTGCGGGAGTTTTTCGATTCTGAGTGATCTATAAACTTGGTATTTACCTGAAGATCCCACTGGGCTTCTGGGGAGGGACCTGTTGCACTGATCCTCAGGTGTCTTTGCCTGGATGATGTTGCACCGCCCCTTGCCAGGGGGCCAGGCTCAGTGTAAGCTGCTTTGGGTTGTTCTATGTGGCTTTTGTTCCCTGAAGGCTTTTTGCCCCGCTTTAGAGGATGGAAAAAAAAAAAGTAAAAAATGGCGGCCCCCAGATTTCTAGACCCAGAGCTGAATGATTTCAGCCCCCACTCTTTAGTGCACCCTCAGGGAAAGGCAGTCAATCCCTTTCATGTGTGCCAAACTCTGCAGACTCCTGCGGTGCACACCTGCACCTATCCCCCCAGGGGAGGGAGGGGGGTCTCCCTTCGGCCCTGTTGATCACTGAGCCCCTGCTTGGGGAGCGTTTACCCAATTCTACACACACTCAAGCCACTCCTCCTGAGGGAAGGAGCTGGATCTCGCAGCAGCTGTCCCTTGCTGGGCCCCCACTTGGAGAGCAGTCTCCAGATCCTGCCAGGGTTCATGGTTTATGGCAACACCTAGCTGAGAGCCTACTCCTGGGCTCACTAATTGTAGCCTGCTTCCCTGTTCCAATGCTTAGGAACTCTGCCGCAGTCAGGCACCCCCATTCTTTCTGTGACCCTGGGGATCCTGAGACTACACTGTCCCACATGGGATTCTGCCCCACTTCACCACCTGAACACCTTTCAAGCAGGGATGTCCCTCACGGGAGCAGATTTCTAAAAGTTCCAATTTTGTGCTCTGGGGCTATTTCACTTTCCGGTAGCCAGCTTATGGTTTATCTTCCAATATATCCCCTCAGATTCATGTCTCTGCATCTCCTACCTTGCAAAAAGTGGTTGCTTTTCTATTTATAGAATTGCAGCAATTCTTTTCCTAGAGCTCAGGTTAAATTCACAGGTGTTCAGAATGATTTAATAGATATCTAGCTGAATTGAAGGGACCAGATGAAACGAGGGTCCCCTACTGTTCATCCATCTTCCCTTCCTCTGCACCCATCCTATTTTGTCCTCTCTCTTCTTTGGGACTCCATGAAAAAGAATGGCCAGAGGGAAATTAGGTAGCTTGGAGTCTTTCTACCTTATGCAGTTGATCGTTATGGGCTACAAATGCTACCACCCTCCAAGCCCAGGCATCTGAGTGGTCAGGCCTCCAAGATTCAGAAAAAAGTGGAGAACCATCACAGTTCTCTGTGAGTAGCAGTGTTATGGCATTGGACCAAAATACCAGAAATATTTTAATTAATAGGGACAATGATAAATAAAATAGGAAGTGAGATAAGAGGTCATTGCCTTAGAAAACAAGGCTTTTCTTCTCATTTTTACAACTCTCTTGAATGACCCACAAAAGAAAGTGCATGCAAATAATATTTTAAGTTCCAGGATGTGCTTTTGCTTTTCCAAGAAGGAGTGCCCACAGATAAATCTAAGAGGGAGGTCATTAAATTGAACAGAGGATATTCAGAATAGGCGGCTTCACCCCATGTAAAGCAACTGTAAGCCTTTTTTGTGTGTTTTAAAACTTTTTAGATAAATAGTCAGATTCAATTAAGCTCTGTAACTTCAAGAGCTGGTGCTTCTAAGGAGAGAGGCAGTAGGGACTACAGATGTGGGATTCCTGGTCTGCTAACAGACCTGTGGGAGGGCAGAGAGAATTGGGCTATTGTGCTTCAATCAGCAGCATCACTACACGTCACAGTCAATTTAACCATGGAGCTTTAGAATTAGGATGTGGACAAATGACTGAAATAGTACTTGAGAAAGGGGCAAACATATTTAGTATGAAAGAATTAAGGGTTTAGGTGGAAAGACTACTACAGAAAAATATTTTAAAACAGACTTAAGGTTTGAAGATTGACAAGAGGAGACACAGTAAAAGTTGCCGTAGCTAATCCCATAGTTGATTAAGAGCATAGGTCATGGAGCCAAACTACCTGGAATTGCATGCTGGCCCCACCACTTAGCCACCAAGTAATCCTGGGCAAGTTACTTCCTTTCTCTGTGCCTCAACTTCCTAATTTGACATGTGGGAAAAATTATAATACTATCTACCTCACAACGGCTTTTGAAAGTATTCAATAGATTAATACATGTAAAGTGCTTCCAAATGGCCTGATAGTTGGTAAAAGGGTTCAACATTTAACTATTACTATAACCCAGAACTACCCCCAAGGAGTAATTAATATTTACTTAACATTTACTATGTTAGAGAACTTACGCAAAGTAATTTATGTGAATCATCTTTACTCTTAGCAATCACCTTATAATAACGATAACCCTAGGTATCGTTATTACCTCGATTTGACTGGTAATGAAAGTGAGGCACAGAGAAGTTAAGAAACTTGCCCCCAAGGTCACACAGCAACGAAGTGGTGCTTTCAAGATTCAAATTAAGGCAGTCTGGCTTTAGGTACAGCACACTTCATCACTGTGTAACTGTCTGTCTGACATAGAAAACAGTGGACACAAACAATGCATTTACTATCTATTTCAGTGGGTTTAGACTTCTCAACAACAGGGACTGTAGTGGATTCATCACTGCCTCCCAGTACCTAGCAGACTACCTTGTGCATATTTGATTAGATAACTGGCAAACTGGCTGTCTGTGTTAATGGCAGGTGCTTAGTTCCGTGACTCATGACTGTATCCTAAAATTCCATGACAGAACTCACTGCCATCTCTTATGGAGCAGTCCTCCAGACACTGCTTATGGTCCCATGACCCCTCACTGTGTCCCCTGCCCCCAATAAAGGGACAGTCACCACCGGTCACCTTGTTCATTCACCCTCCCTTTTGCCCATCCTCTTTCTTGCACTTCCACTCCATGGTCACTGGTACAAGGAGGATCACATAGAACTTTACTAAAAACAATACCAGAGGACAGAAGAGTAATGAAAAAGAGAGGCAGGCCAGGAATGAGTTCCTTTGAGTCCTTTTGTCTTTCCTGCTCTAAGGACTGCCTCATTATGTCTCTTTTCTGGTATTCAAGTCTCAGAAGTCTCCCACTACAGAATGGGAAATAGGCTTTTGAAAAAAGCAGGCCATTGGTCAGAAAAAATTATTAGGACTTTTATTTCTAACATAATAAGAAAGTTAATAATAAATTCATATAAGGCTTGACTTTGGAGCCCTCATTCAGTATATCAAACAACCGTGTATTATTCATCTCCTAAAGAAAGAGTAAAAGCTCCACAGAGTTAATAGAACTGAAGGTGGGCCTTCACGTGATTGTCCTCTCTCAGAACATTGTGATACACTGCAGCTTAGGTGTGTTTGGAAAGTTTGGTTTTATCTAGTCTTAACTAAATTAACCTTTGCAGTCAGGATAAATGCATTAAAAAATACTAAATAATCTTACTTGTATTTTATTAATATTTCAGCACAAATGAATAAGAAAATGGCAATTCTAAAATTCCTATTTCTGGTGTCATAATCCAGAAATAAAAACAAAGACGAGCTAAGTAGACAGAACAAGAATCACTGAAAATTTTGGAAATACGTAAATGCCTACTTAAAATTCAAATTTCCTGGGATGCCTGGGTGGCACAGTCAATTAAACATCCAACTCTTGGTTTTGGTTCAGGTCGTGATCTCAGGGTCTTAAGATGCAGCCCCACATCAGGCTCCACGCTCAGTACGGAGTCTGCCTGAGATTCTCTCTTCCTTTCCCTTTGCCCGTCCCATTCATTCTCTCTCTCTCTAAAATAAATAAATAAATCTTAAAAAATAAATAAAATAAAATTTATATTTCCTTTCACTATTCTTAACAATGAATTCTGTTCTAAGTGAATATGGTAGCTTGAGATATTAGGTATTATCAATGTAATTCATGTCCCTAAATTTAAAATAAAGAAATACAAACTACTATGCAATTGGATAATTTAGAAAATAGGTAAGTTATACAATTTGCCACTAATTGTCCAAGAGTTGTCTATTATCTTAACATATTTTGGTCATGTTAAGTATGGGTGGGCCTCAACATTCTGAGAGTCTAGAACAACCTGTACTTTTGTATCTTATACATTAACATTCTTAAACTACTTTGTATATGGCAGATTTGGACATTTTTACATCAACTTGCCAAAAAATATTCAAGCGTTATGATTCTTCCTGTCTGCCAGTAGATTGGTTTTGACAGCTTTACCTACCTAACAGTTGTAGCCATTCTGAAACTATATTCCTTTGAACATATAGGGTCTCCTGAGGAATGCCTCTGGGAGAGGGGCTTAGGGAGAGGGTCCCGGCAGCACCCCTCTCCAGTTCTCCTCTAACCCTTCCATTTGCATCTAGATTACCTATCAAGCTTCTACCTAATAATTTGCTTGGAAATAGGGTTCCATTGCTAAGAAATATTTAGACTTCATCAGTTCATTTGTTCAAAAATATTAAACCTTCACTATATTATTAACATTTTAAAGTTATATTCAACTTATTCAATAATTCACTTATTCAATAAATATTAAAACTACTGCTTATTATAGTTCTGTTATTATTTAAAAACCTAGTAAAATTGAAAAACAAAGAGAAGACTGGTGATTTAGTAATAAGGATAAAATTCGCATGTCTTATATCTATGAACTTGAGATAAGGTGGATGCAAGGTCTGCTGGTTATAGCAAATCTTTAGCTATAATAAATATCTACTGGATTTTAATCTAGTCAATATATATTAACAGTGAAGACAGGAACAGTGTTAAAATGTTTTACAAAATCAGGGGACTAGCTCTAAAGGTTTGGAAGTGAAATATAGAGTTTTAAAATATTTATCCATTCTCTGGGAATGGAAACCTCTAATAATCTTTGGGTCTAGTATTATGATTCAACTCATTCAGCTTTCATGATCCTAATGAGTTAAGCTAGACATGTAACTAAATTTTAAAATACATTATCTTTCAAAAATATTACCAACAATTCCACAGAAATATATAGTAAGCTTACCTATTTGATACCAGTGAGTTTGATGGCTTCCTTGTATATATTCCAGTTTCAAGATATTCACATCTTACTTGCACTTTACTGATATTTCAGCTACTGATTTTCTTTAGATACAGCTTGATACTTATGTTAATTTGCATGCTCTTTTAATAGTTCAATACAAACTTAGGAACTACATGCCAATGAAGACCTATAATCTGTAACGTGGTCATGTAGCGTATATTTATAAGTAACACTTATTACATTGATTTTACTCTATATTCTCTAATACTTCCTTCCAAATAGGTATATGCTCAAATATGTTATTGATTACATTATTAGCTACCAGTAGCGTTATGTCTGGCTTTATATGTTTTACACCACTTTCTCTGTTAAAGATTACCTTTTCATATGTTTGAAGGAAGAAATCAGATCATTTGGATAGGTATCTAAGACCAAACAAGTCTGAAAACCTCTCACTCCTAATATTTCTGTGTAAGAATTAGAGAAAAGTATTTAAGCACAAAGTTTCAAAATATAAAGAAAAGATAATCCATGGAGTGCTTCATTCTTTAGAAACCTCTTTGATAAGGGAGGGGGCATATCTTTTGTACACTTTGTAAAGAGATTTAAACACTAAGAAGCCCTCCCTCCCTCAGACCATGGGGCCAGAACCAAAGAGGGTTTGGAACTTCCAAACTTCACAGCAAACGATAATCTTGTATTGGAACAAAAGGCAAGAATGACTCAGAATGTAATTAGGGTTGTGCATCTAAGCAAATGGTATTAAGAAAAAGAAAAGAAGACAAGGTCCAGGAAAAGGATGCTAATGTTTCCACACAGAGACAAGGCCATGGCAGAATGAAAACAAAACCTCAATTAGCAAATGATAGCATAGGGGCTGATCAACCTCTGCACATTGTGGCTGAACACCCACTTGTTGCTCCTCCCCTCTCATCATCTATACAAATGAGAATACTTGTAATGTTTCTATCTAAAGCAAATGATAGAAGGAGGAAAGGTTTCTAAATAGATTGAATGTAAGAGGCTGTGCTGAAGCCCCACTTCTATGAAAACAGAATGACTCTGATGTTTTGTCAACATTCCTGCTGATGCCACAACAAACAGGTTGAGACACGTACATAAAGCAAAGGATCCTGGCACCCAGACTTGGTAAACACAGAGGCTGATGATCTGTACTGTTATTCAGGTGCTTTTTCTTTTCTAACATGTATTTGCTTTTGGAATATTTCTCTGTCCACATAATGATGGGCAGGGGAAAGAAAAGACATGAAATTTCCCTGCCTGTACTCCTCTAAAATGTCACCTCACAGCATGTCCCCGATACCAAGCCAAGAAATGGCTTACTCAGGCTTTTGGCCAACTGGCATGAACCTGAAGATTACTTGACCTCCTGGAGGGCGATCTTTTTCCCACACAATAAACCTCACAATTTACCTTGCAATGGTCCCAATATTAATACCATATTCCTTTTGTGATATAGAACAGGGATCAGAAAACTTTTTCTGTCAAGGGCTGGATATTAACGTTTAGGATCTGTGGGCCATTTGATCTCTGTTACAACCCCTCAATTCTGCCTTTATAGGAAGAAAGCAACTATAGACACTACATAAACAAATGGGTGTGACTCTGTTCAATAAAACTTCTTTATTTACAAACACACAGACAATACATTAAGGAATGGATGTGGTTGTATTTCAATAAAACTTTATTTACAAACACAGGTGGCTGGAAGGATTTAGCTCAAGGGCCATATTTGCTGATCCTTGATATAGAGAAAGAAACTCAGAAGATTAAAATTTCTCCTATTATATAGTTAGATAGGTAACACATGGAATATAGTTGAGTCTCATTTTCATATGTATATTTAATTATAGTCCAAATCTACTCATGGAATTCATTCACTTCTCTATTCATTAAAAAAGAAAAAAAGTATTCCTTTCAACTATGTTCTAGGTATTGTCCCAGAAAAGTAGATCTGCTATCAAAAATAACAAATAAAATAATAAATAAAAACTAGTGAAGAAGACAGGCACAATCTCTACCTCATAGAGTGCAGGGTCTGGGAGAATATATTTTGCGAATATTTACCGAGGTTCTACTAAGTGTCATGCACTCTTCTAGGAGTAAGATACACTACAGGGAACAAGACAGACAACGACCTCTTATGGCATTTATTCTCAGTAGATGGGGAAAGAATAAATAATGTGACAAACAATAAGCAATAAAAGGTCACATGGTGGTAAATGCCACAAAGAAATAATACAGTATTATATGACAAAATGTCATTTAGCAGAATGCAGGAAGGTGGAAGGTAATAGTACTCAGACAAGACTTTCCAGAAAGATGTCTTCTGAGCAAAGACCTGAATGAAAAGAAAGAGCCATCTATACCAAGCTCTGGAGGAAGAATTTTCCTAGATAAGTGAACAGCACATAAAGCCCCTGTGACAGAAATAAGCTGGTCCGTTGTAGAAATAACAAAAAGGCTAATGTCATTTTAGTAACTGGAATAAGGGAAGGTGATAAATCTAGAGAGGAGTGGGGGGTGGGGCGCAGATCATCTAGGGCCTCATGGTAAGGAATGTGGATTTTAGTCTTACATAATGAAAAACTGTAGGAAAATTTTAAGGAAAACAATGATACATTCTTAGTTCAGATTACATTGAACAAATAATTACATATGAGATGAGTGCTACTTAAAAAGAGCTTAATGTGAAATGGCACAGTCAGGGGTAAAGAAGGGCTGCAATCACCCATAGCAAAGGGCCTACTTGCCCTGATCTGCCAATGTAGACCATTTGGGGAGAGGCTTGCTCCTTCTTACAGAGAAATCCAAAGAGTGTTATAACTCCAACTGCCCAACTTCTAGGGTCCAGAAAGATTATTCTGCCTTTTGATTCTAAAATACAACAAGCAAAAAATAACACCTAACTATTCACTGACAAGTTAATACAGGGGTATTAACTAAAGAGTTCCTATTTGGCTTGAAAACCAAGGGTTAATCTCAAATGAACTTGGTAGGGACATTTCTATAACTGGATTTAAAAGGCAATTATTCCTTTCACCTTTCTTGGCAACTGCCATATTTTTCTACCTCTGCGTATAAATCATATATGCATATTTTCTTCTAGTGACAAATATTTAAAAACATACTTATCAATTGTCTGCTCTTTTCCACACATTCAGGAAGCCTTCTCCCCCCCAATATGTGCAAATAAAACATAGAACATCCTCTCTGCTTTATTTTGCATGATCAACAGTCCCCAAAACAATGCACAGATGGGAAATCATTTCCAGTTACTTATATTCACATATGCACATATTATATGTAAATATGTGTCATTATTACTTGTGGTAAATTGTTACCTACTGGCCTGGAAGTACAAAATTATTTTTCCTCCCAAAGGAACGTCTAGCTGACCCTCAAGTAATCTATCACAAAGGATTCAAGCAAATTTTAGCATCTAAAAGCAGTTACAAGGTCTCCTAATTTTCATTATTTTATCCCAGCACCACACAGTTGAGCACCTGATGTCTTTTATTTTTATAGTATGATGATAACAGAGATATTGTTCAAACACTCAATAAACATTTCAGATACATATGGATAAAGAAACATTCACTACACTCGAGGGGACTCATAGTCTGAGTAGAAAAACAGGCCTCAAAACAAATAATGAAAATGACAACAGCCACATAACATGGAAGTGCAGTGTGAACATGATACATGCAACTTTATTATAACACTGGAGAGCTCAACCTGGGAGGGGAAGTGGAATGCAGGTATATTTCCTAGAGAAACTGACAACAAAGCTGACTCTTAAAGAATAATTAAATGGACAAGATAGAGTGAATGCAGAAGTTTGAGATCCTAGATCACTGGCTAAGTACAATTTGGATAATTAACCACCACCTACCTTAGACCCAATATCGTTTTGATTAATATCAGGACAAAAGTAATTATAGGATGTAGTACTTGCCTAAATGATAACACACAATCTATTTAGGGAGGTAAATTGTATATCCAAAACAAACTGCTAATAGTACATGGTAAAGTATAGACTATAACATGTAGACAATGCATCTCTTTGTTCATTCAACAGATATTTATTGTCTATCTGCTATGGACTATATACTGCTTAAGGCCCTGGGCATATGGCAACAGACAAACACACAAGGTCACTGGTCTCATGGAGGTCACATTCTAGTGGATATTAATATAGGTTAATATCTGTATACATGAATTGTAAAAAGATCATCATAATTCTCTGAAACAAATAGAGGATGTTAGTCAAAAAATGCTGTCAATAGAAACATTTAGCCAAGTGTTTCAAGTAAAAATTTTTCATCCTTTAGAATATTCTGGATGGCAATTCAGAACACATTTTCTACTAATAATCATCAGCTCATTAATTTTAGCTAGCGTAAAATATTTACAGTAGAGGGGCGCCTGGGTGGCTCAGTTGGTTAAGCGACTGCCTTCGGCTCAGGTCATGATCCTGGAGTCCCGGGATCGAGTCCCACATCGGGCTCCCTGCTCGGCAGGGAGTCTGCTTCTCCCTCTGACCCTCCTCCCTCTCATGCTCTCTGTCTCTCATTCTCTCTCTCTCAAATAAATAAATAAAATCTTTAAAAAAAAAAAAATATTTACAGTAGATAGACCTCTGTTGTCTGTTACAGGGCACGTTTTTTGACTCTATTTATACTTTCAACAACAACAAAAAGACATCATTTGGCAAAGGCAAAAGACCTTCTAAGCATTGCCTCAAATTCTAGAATTTATATGATTAAATCTGAGTATTTAAATATACATATTTTTGAATTTCTGGGATACAGGAGAAAGAAAATATTAACTCAAGAAGCACGGGATGTAAAGTAGACATTAAACACTAGACATTTCTCTGTTATAGAAAGGTAGAAAGGAATCACAAGAAAGTGGCAAAGACACAAAAGCCATTTGTATTTCTTGTTATTATCCCAAGACCTGGTCCCTCTCAGGTATTGGGTTTGATTTACTAATAATTCTGAAAAGAACTATATGATTGAAGAGAGTCAAATGCAGACATACAGCCTAGGTGTTCTACCTAATTAAATGGTGATTTTTGAGCATATTATTAATATTGCTCTTCCCCATCTGATAAGTGAGAATAATGCTATCAACCTAACTCACAATTGGTGTTAATTCACAGGTTACTATGCAAAGTTGATCTCCTTGAATGAAATCCATCATATCAAAAGATAAGTTCCATAATAATTTCAACACTTAGGGTGGCCAACACATCATCTGCTCCTTTGCACACCTTACTTCTCATTTTATTTAGTTGCAAGACCAGAAAAGTTGAGAAATGAGATTTGAAAGTGTAAATCTCATAAGGTGACTTTTAGTGAAGTCAGTGTCTTGTGAAGAATATCTGTTAAAGAATCCAGTTTACCAAACTTCATGGAAGGTATCAGATTAACATAAACTATCATCTAGCAGCATCTAGCACTGATAACACACATCCTGCATCAAAAACTTTCCTGATAGTGATGCCATGAACTGCATAATAATCACCATGCTTTGATTAATTATTTTGCTGAATGGATGAATTAATTGCATTTACACTGATAGCCTCAGTTTCTGCAGTGCATTGCTTTTTATCCTAACACAACTATTCGGAATTAAAATAGAAGTAGTACAATTTGCAGCAGTAAGCATACCAAATAGTTACAGTAAAAAGATTTCCATTTGAATTATCAAAATAAATACATTACAAGAAATTTAGAACCTAAAGTAAAAAAAAAAAAACCTCTAATTAAAGGAAACTTGGGAGAGCTTTTTAGCAAGTTCTTTGCTGAAAGAATCTATTTGGTTTCTTGATCCTCCTACCAATCGCATTAACAATGACAAAAGATATGCAAATTTAAACAGACAATAGTCAAGCCAAACTGCTCTGACTCAAACCAACAGGGACATTTTCAGCATATAATCAGCTAGAATCACGTTAGCAAGGGTCAATGTAACCAAAGAACATTTGCATAGTTATGCTTGGCTATAATCTGAAAACTACGCCATAATCATTGACCAAGAACAATGTAAACAAAAATCAAATTTATTTCACACAATAAATTAACATATGAAACATGTGCATGACATAAGCCCAACAGAATCATGTATTTACCCTATCACTGCTGAATAATTGCATAGCAACAAAAAAATATGCATTACTATGCTTGAGTCCCCATTTTAACTGTATGTTTTAAGTAAACAAAATATTACATTTTTGGTAGAATAGCTCACTCAGGACAATTTGGGACTACATTTCCCTCCCCAGCCCCTTCAAAGAACTCAGACTAATTTACGATTGAAATCTCATTAAAAACTATATGGATGGTATATTGAGAAGAGTAAAAAACTGTTTAACCAAATTAATTTGTTTACTGTGAAAATAAATTTTGCCAAAGAAAAAACAGATATCCTATTATAAACTGCTGCTATAATTAGTGCCTGAAATTTAAAGTATAATTATCAAACGGCTTCAGGATTCCGTTTGCTTTCTATTCTTCTGCCCCTATTGATCTTTTTCACCTGTAGTCTACAATAGCAAGATTAACTACAATTCCAGGTTTAGAAACTCTGAATCTATGGAGTTTCAGTTAACTTGTCAAATAAAATATCAGTGATCTTAGTTCAGTCCCTAGCGGACAAAAGTAGAATAACTGTTACTTGGCATGATTGAGCAGGCAGTGTTGGAAGTGAGTGTGACAACACAGGGGGGAAAAAAATAGAGCATTTGTCCTCTCCTTATCTTCTTAAAGGGTTTGCTCTCTTAACAGACTAACTTAAAGGAGACTGGACTGACTACGTTCCTACCTATATGCACCAAATGGATTTTTAGCAAAGATCCGTGGGAGAGAAGAATTTTCACAAATGTGACATTGCCACTCTTCCACAGACGTAGTTGAATACATTTATCTGCTGTTTACCTGTTACTCAACTAAACAGAGAGCAAAGAAAGAAGGAACTGCAGAAAGTGTGTTCATAATTTAATAGACATTTTCAACAAAAACTTTTAAATGATTTATAGAGAAAAACTGAATAAAATGCTCATTTTGACTTTTATAAATGGGTTTTAATTGCATACTCGACATTAACATTCATCTGGATACTTAAGACTCCCACATGACACTGTTGGTGACTACAGTGTCTTGAAAAAGGAGGTATTTCAGGAAGATAGCAAAGCCCATGTTGTGCTCAGCTCAAATCTGCAGGTGCATGTCTTTGGCAACAGCAACCACCAGCTCAATCTCTCCTTCCACACCGGGCAAACAACCTCTTCCTGAAGAGTTCACATTAAAATTTACCTTCCTGATTTTTTTTTTCTCAAGGACGGAAAAAATATGACAGAAATCTGTCCTCCGCTATTCTGCTACTTGCTAAAATTAAGTTGCCTTTATATACATACACAATTTCTCCAAATATCATACTTTATATATACTCCATTTCATATTAACTGTACTAGAGGTTGAAAAAATAAGTATTTGGTGATGATTTCTCACCCTAGCTGCAGAAAATTTCCTGGTGTAAAATCTCTCTGATCCTAAATTAGTATTGTCATTATTTTCTTTTTTCACCAATGGTCTCAAGACATACGTGCTTTTCTTTTTTAAGTTGGGCTTTGACAATCAGAAAAATCAAGCTCAATTTTAAATAAGAGGAAACCAAAAATGTCGTAAAATGTGCCATTGCTAGGCACATAAATGGGTTGCCACCATACCTTCAGAGGCTTGCACAAGCCTGAAAACCTTGGCTCACCCATGAAGTCACAGAGAGAGAACAGTCTTGGATTTGCAAACACTGCCCCCAAGAGCAAAAGGTAAACACACAAATGCCCCCCTAAGGAACTCTAAGTCAGCTGCAGTGCAAGCATGGAAAAGGCTCTGCAATTAGAAACTGAAAGCAATCACTTACTTTTTGCAGCCACTGAGTATAATTTTCCATCACATGCTCCAGATGTTGAAGTTTCTGGGAAGAGAAATCCGGTTCCACGTGTGGAGCATCTCTCTGCAGAGCATTTGTGTTGTACTGGTCTGTCGTACTCTCACGACAGTTCCCGTCGTGTTCTGGAAGAATGAAAGTGTAGGCACACTGCCCATGTTGAATCCGGTTATATCTTCTCCCACCGTTTTCTGGACCTCGGCGCTGGTTGCTGCACCCTATGTGAGTCAGAATGGCAGCGAGGAAAGCAAAGGAAAGGAAAACTGTCATTGTACTGCCAGCAATCGCTTTCCGTGCCTCTCGCAAAACTTGCTCCTTTCTTCTGACCTTTAAACTAGTTTTTATTTTAGGTAAAACTGCTTGTTTGTTTGACTTTTTCCCCCTCAAAGAAAGCTTTTGAAGAAGAATCACAGAAAACTAGCCATTTGTTAGCTTTGTTCTAAAATGTTATTTTTTTTTATTTCACTGTAATGGTAGTTTCCTTAGTTAAAACTTGAGATATTTATTGCATAGTAGCTGAGATTTATTGTTTCCTCTCTGTGTAACCGTTCAGCGTGGAGCCTGCCTGAGTCAGCTGCGTGTACATATTCTAGACCCTTTCCCCTACCCTATCTGCAGCAGATCTGCTATTTTCTCCCAGACCTCAGTGAGTTTTATTAAGGTTGCACATCCAAGCCAAGCTGGAAGCAGGCAGCCTTTCACAAGATGACTTGACAGGAATGCATGAGTGTGCCCCTATGCTAAGGATTGCTGAAGGCTTGGAGCAGCGGATCGTCTTACAAATTGGCTAGATGCGCATGACCTCGATCATGTATGGCCCTCCCGCCCCTTCCGCAGACAATTGCCTCCAGCCTTTAGTAAATTCAGGGCAAATCAATAAATAGAGCAGTCCACCTTAATACACTTTTGCTGTGCATGCTGACCTACTAAAACCTAGCAAACTAGCAGTATGTTTTTAAAGTTACTATTTAATTGGGGAAATCTAAGAAGAAATTGGCATGGTGTCCAGTAAAATAATTTTTGATAGTGAATGATAAATCTGTATAAATATTAATTTTTTAAAAAATTATTCTTGACTCTGGGAAAAAGATATTAAAAACCATTTTTAGAGATGGTATTCTCTCACTCATCATATTCACTTAGACTTTAAGGAGTTGGAGAAAATTGTCAGGGAGGGTCAAATTAGCAAAAAAAAAAAATGTCACAACTTGGCACTCAAAGGAATATAGACAGCATGTGCATATTAAGCAGAATAAGCTAAGTACTTTCTGAGATAAGGATTTTAAATGAAACTGGTCCCCTTATCAGAATATAGCTCTCTGTGCTCTATGTATATAAATTGAGCAACTTACAAAACAGTGTGGTTACAATTTAAGACAGTGGCCAGAGAATTATTAATTCCTGTGGTACATCCTAATCATAGATTTCACAAGGACCTCTTTGGTGTTGCTATGGCTGTCTTTAACTCTGCTAAGGAAGTTCCCCATAAAGTCTCCTGTGGCTGCACAAGAAAATTATCTGAGAATAAACATACATCAGGTGTGTCAATGGGCCAGCAAAGAACTGTACGGGAGAAATCACTGCTTCTATTAAATAAGAAACAAAAATTATCGGAAGGTAATTTCCCACATGTAGGGTGTAAACATTTGAACAAAAGGTTCAGTAAAACATAAAGAATAGGTGATAATTATAGAATTAAGGTTATGGCACTGAAATCTTTACTAAGTATGTGCAGAAAACATGAATTATGAGCGAGGCTTTCATCAAGAACTGGGAGGGATTTTCAGAAATGGAGCTTCTCAACTGCAGTCATGATATAAAAACAGAAGTCACAGATGTTGACTCTTGTGTCCTCGGGGTACAGGTCAGTGGGTAAAGGGCAATAAGGTTAGAGATTGGTGTGTAGGGAAATGTTAGAGGAGAGGGCAAAACAAATTCCAGAAAAAAATGTGATTTCCTTGGGACAAAAAAATTGTTCCGAAATTTATCAGTCTTTTCCATACCAAATAACAAATTTCTGATCTGACAGAAATGGAAGCAAATAACACCAAACATAGCAATAAAGTCCTTGAACTGTCTCTGCAGCTTCCTCCTGTTGGCTGACTTGTCACTCATGTGCAATAAAAATAATGGCATTTATTAAGGGCTTAATATTTTCCAGGTCTGTGCACATATTCCTTGCACATGATCTCATTTAATTTTTCCAATGAACCCGAAACATGGATAATATGTTTAATCCCATTTTATTGATGGGAAAACTGAGTCACAGAAAGGTGAAGTGGTCACAATTCACATAGCTAGCTAGGAATGGTGCCAATGTGTAAACTCTGGCCAGCTGATTCCAAGCCTGTCCTTTTAACCTCCAAGCCAGCCAAAAGGCTCCCAAAAGGGCTCCAGCTGCACGGATTCACAGTCCTAGAGCAGACTAAGTAATGATATTGAGAAGTAAAACAACTGATTAAAAGCCAGTTTATACCACCCAAGTGATTTAATCTGTCTTCTGTACCCAAAAAACAAACAGGAGTGACAGGTAACCCATGCAATAGAGTTTTTAAAGGCCTACAAGGATGAAGTAAACTGGCAAAGCACAGATTGTGTAAGAACATTTTCCAACATTGCTTGCTTTGAAAATTATTCCTGGAAAGAAGAGAGTCCAAAACCAACACCTTAAGTGATTCGTTAAAAACTAAATATAGCTGAAAATCAGCAGAAGACACAAAAGTAGTGAGGTGTCTATTAAAGTGTTTCTGTGTTTTATAACAGCCAAGATTTAAAAATCTGTTCCTCCGTGTGGGGGGTGTGTGTGTGTGTGTGTGAATCTACATGTGCTTTTTCATATACTTTTCCAATCTGAACAAATGAAATGAAGGAATTCACAATTTCCTGAGGGAAAAGTAGACAACTAAAAAAGGAAACCTGAAATACAAGTACTAAAAAAGGGGGAGGGGACAGAGAGACAGTAAAAGGAACTGATTTATTTCTTCTCCAGAAAAACAAAGAAACAAAAAAACATGACACTGAAAGTACTAATGTCAATCTGGAAAAAAAAGTCTCAAGATGAATTTTAAGCAGCTGGAAAACACAGGGACATGTACAATGAACTCATATGTTTTAGGACTTCAGCTGAGGAGACACTGGGTGTATCTGAGGCTCCTCGTGACATGCTAAAGAGCATAAGCTTCCAAGGACCTGAACCTAACCAACAGCAATACGGTGGGTCATTGTTGCTGACTATTCAGAAATGGTGCAGGTTAGGAGACTTCAGAATTCAGGAAGGAGTTTGAAACACAGGCCATATTTTTAAAAAAAAAAAAATTCCTCTGCCACACCTCCAAAAAGGTAAAAAAAAAAAAAAATTCTAAAGAACTAAATAATTGTATTCAGTTGAATACTGAGGCAGCTTGATCTTGAAAGCTCTTTGTTTTTTGTTTTTTTTTTTGTTTTTTGCATTACTAGAGCTCTGGAATAGGGAGGTTTATGCTTTAAGTGTCTGATCTCTTATCTACAATAATCCTAGTAAACATTAGCCTCATCCAGAAATTTCCAGTGAGACAGGGAACACCATTTATATGGGAACCTGATGGCCCTAAATCTCTCCTAACAACTAGTCTTTGTTACTTCTTTTGTGAAGCTTTCTTAATTTCTCCAGGCCCAATAAGTGACTCTCTCTGATGTGTTTCAATAACCTTCTTTTCATATCTCCATAATGGTACTTCTCACACTGCTTTTCTAATTATTTCTTTTTTGGTCTATCTCCCCGTCTAGCTGTGAGCTCATAAAGTAATCTGCTCTTTCATCACTGATTTCCCAGCACTTACTATGCACTTTGGTTGAAGGAATGAGAGAACAAATGAATGAGTGAATGAGCTAATTGAATTACTTAGTATCTGACCACTATATAACTGGCCACATCTGTTGCATTTTGGCGGGTGAGTCTGCCTAGAATCGGGGTGAAACAAAATTTATTCTAAAGAATGAGTTAGATATAAGAACATGGTACAATAATAATGCATAACATTTTCTAACCCAAAACAAATTAATTTCCTCATTTAACATTTACAGCACCCCCATAATTGTGTATCATTTCTATTTTGCAGAAGAGAAAAATTGTGGCACATAGAGGTGAACTACCCAAGATCGATGATCTCTTATGTAGCAGAGCAGGAATTTGATCCTCAATCCATCTAAATCTGGGGCCCACATTCTTATCCCACTGAGCTATAATGCCTCCAGCAATACCTCAGTATTAGGAAATAGGGAGAAAGCATTTCTTAAATTTAGGGGACAGGAACATGGCATCTATAACTAAGATGGGTTTTCTCCTCCTCTCAACCATGGCCTTCATGGATTCATGTTATGATCTTTTAAAACAGAGCTAATGTTGGGCGCCTGGGTGGCTCAGTTGGTTAAGCAGCTGCCTTCAGCTCAGGTCATGATCCTGGAGTCCCGGGATCGAGTCCCGCATCGGGCTCCCTGCTCAGTGGGGGGTCTGCTTCTCCCTCTGATCCCCTTCCCTCTCGTGCTCTCTGTCTCTCATTCTCTCTCTCTCAAATAAATAAATAAAATCTTTAAAAAATATATATATATATTTAAAAAAAAACAGAGCTAATGTTAAGCAAAGATGCACCAGTATGGTTTTCCCATCTACTAACAAACATCCAATCTGATTGTTCAGGTTATACTTAGAATGAATTCTCTATGTTTAGTCCTGTACCATATCACCTGTTATATATATTGCTCTAAAATAACAATAAATAATATAAAATAGAGTTTATTCCTCAAAAACACCATCAAGTACTCCTCTAGTATTCATATAGACCCCCTATAATGACAAAAGGGACAAGAAAGCATTCTCCTCCCTTGTATACTGAACACAATGTCATTCAGCACATATTCTGTAGATATATTCTTGAAACACATTCTATATTCTAAGGGCACCATATTTGATGGCTCTGCTCTGGCAATTTCAGGGTTCAAGAATATCAGCAAGGCTATGGCAGTGGTAGCTATGTCTAAAAGGAAGCACTTGGCTATAATTCCTGCAGGCAGAGCCAAGACCCCTTCACTCAACTATGTAGGCATCAAAGGTATCCACAACAGATGGAAATACCACAGAGTGCTAAAACAGAAAAACAAGAAGATGGAGGATATCACCTGGTGACTGACGGCACTTCGTGAGTACATGGGAAATATCCATTGGTAACTCTCAAATGAATTGGAAAGACTACAAAGAGGTAGACACTGCAGTGAGCGGGGTGAGGAAGACACTGCAGTGAGCAGAGAAATGTACGCAGGTGAAGAACATAAAAATTATTATGTAAATAGTCCCCTGCCTTCTGATGAGAGAAATTTCTGGTAATTGGTGGATGTCTTGCTATCTAAGTCAGTTTTTAATTGTAGCTATCTATAAGTTGGAAAGGGCTCAGACAGAATTAATTTGTTCCACATAAGAAAGTAGAAAAGGGACTCAAGGGAAAATCTGGAAATGGAAGATGAGCTAGAGAGATGTGGAGAAGAGTTAGAAGAGAAAAGAAACTTGTGGCTGTGTGGCTGAGAGAAACTCAGGAAGATATAGTGAGTACAGAGGTCTGCAGTGAAATGGTGTTTCCTGTGAGATAAGATCCCTCTTTTTCAGCAAAACACATGCTTTTGGGCAAGTGACTTCTTTAGCATGAATGAGAAGAATCATTGGTCCTTGCTCCATATATGGAGCTAATATCTGAGTTATACTATTAATGTGAACACTATATATATTTCATTTTGGTATCTCACACTAGATTAGAGCCTCCCCAGAGCTGGGACTGCATCTGTCTTATGGATCATTCTATCCCCTTTTTCTGGCACAGAGGAAGCAACTGATAAATATTTGTGATCCAGCTGACTGTCTGTCTGACTCATTCACTTTAATTCCCAATGATGAGATCTGAAGACATAGAAGCATCCCCCTCCCTTGCAGGTTCTCTTGCCTAGGTTCCAAGACCTCACTTTCTAGAGAGTATATGGGAGATCAGGATCCATATATTTCAAAGCAAATCCTAGAAATCTCAGTGGAATAGTACCCAACAGTCCCAGTCACCCAGGGACATAGTTGTAGAACCATTCAAGAAACATTATAGAAATACCCTCCAGTGTGAGGTTACTTGTTAATTCTACAACAGAGATAACTTCTACAAGTACCCAAGTCATAAAAGAAAACAAACAGCTGGATATTGTAACAAGTAGAAATACAGATGCCAACATTCCCCTCATACCAGAATGGAGAAAGATTTCCAGTGGAGACCCAGTGAGATGAGATTTTATTATGGGAAAAAGCATATAAACTACTTTGCATTTATTAACTGTCTCCTTTCTTCTCTTTTTCCCTATAGAAGTCTTGATTCCTACATGAGAGAAAAATGCAAAGGTCTCTCTGTCTCAGCTTTACAACTTCAGAAAGAACATGTATTTTATATCTTCTCAGAAACTCAGAAAGAACATGATTGGAAAGGAATGGCTAGAATCATCATGTGATGAATCATGTACCCAATGGCACATGGATGGTGACTAATCCTTGTAGCCAAAGCTGATAAATGACCTCCATTGAGCAGTGACTAGAAGATACAGGACCTTCTGTGATTCTTTTTGTGATTAGAGAGTTGTGACAACCTCTGCTCATCAGACATTGGATGAACTGTTCAGTAGTGGTTAAGGTGGGAGGCAAATTGCTTTCTCTTTGTTTTTGCTTATTTCTTGTTTATGTTATTAAACAAAATTGAATTACACTGGGTAAGATATTTAATTATTCTAAGATTAGTTTCCTTATCCCTAAAATGAGAATGATAACACAGTATCACTTTTATAAGTGGGGGTGAGAAGATTAAATATAATAATGGATATAAGGTACTGAACACAATATCTAGAGCATATCAAGTACTCTGAATGTTAGTTCTTATTTCTAAATTTAAGCTCTCTTCCTTGTGCTCAAAAATGATCCTACTTTTAAATCTATTTTTTGAGTTTTATGACTACATTGACCTAACTCCATCCCCTATCATTTCATCCTCTCAATTGTTTAAAATCACTTCTGAACCTCTTAAAAATCACATTTAAGTGACTAATATGGGACACTGACCACATTCACAATGATAGTTCACATAAACAGCTCTGGTTTCCTTGAGGGCAGGGACGAATGTTTTCTTCCTCATGGCTGCATCCTCAGCACTTGGAACAGTGAGTGGCTGACACATACAAGGTGTTCAATAAATATTTGTTGAATGAATGAAAGAAGTTGGAAACAATTTAGTAAGAATATTCTATTCCACAGAGACATCTAGTAGGGCAGACCAACATACAAACCAGTCATACTTGGTAGTGTGATATGGATTTTATTCCCTAGGAACCATGGGAGAAATGTGGATGCCATTTATGGCTTCATCACTATGACTTGTTATCACACTCATTTCCGGCCAATTCAACTAGATAACCTTATTTTCAAGAGCTTCTTTTATGACTAGACTTGTGGCATATATCACCCCATTCTGTTTCCTAGGATGAGGAGATAAAGTGGCAAGTGTTTGCCTCTGATAAAATGAAAAAGAATTGAAACACTCTACTATTAATCTTATAAGAAATATACAGCTTGGCACGACTTGTACATTAGCAAAGGAAATCTTATTTTATCTATTTGTTCTCCAATACTAATTTTGCTTCCACTTAGGCTCTAATCAGATTAGGAATTTGGCAATTAAATTAGAAAATAAATTCCAGTGGTATAAAAACTTGTGAAAATATAATGGCTTAACCAGGCTCTTAGTTCACAAGTTGACAGGCAAAGACCAGTCCTTTCAATGTTAACCTTAAATGAAGTACCCATTAAATCTGAAAAGCTTATATTTTTTTTCATTGAACTTGTACGTGGTTCTTCCTTCTTTATCCTCCTCTTATAGTTAGTACAAATCTTTAAAAGGGAGAATTGTGGCAAATAAAGAAAGGCTAGAAGACCAGCATAAATGACTGAAAAAAATCAGAAAAGATTGTGATAACCATTTCATTCTCTATAGTTAAATTTTCTTTTTATTGTGATATATGCAGATGGATCATGTTTAACTCCAGAGGCATAAAACAGCCTGTATATTTTACAAAATGTTTCCCAAATTTGTATCACATTCACCCTCAGTGTATGTATCAAAACTGCACACATGCCCCTTGTACTACTGTTTACCTACTAGTTTCCTTAACTCAAATTTTAAGCTTTCTTTGTATCTGAGATTTACCTTAAGTAAGAATATCTGGAAAACCAATCACATGTGCTTTTTCCTAATGTATATTACGATGAACACAGAATATTAAATAGGATATCTGTCCATAAACTACCCACCACATATTTCATGTCCTCAGTGGAATGTGTACCACACTTGGGGAAACATGACTTAGTGTTATCTACAGTAGGGTACTTTCTCTTTGCAAAATGAATGAAAAATAATACCTCCTGTCAACATATCTGTGGAAAAGACTAGCTGCTGCAGTCCCTCAAGATCAGTCTGCATCATGCCCAGAGTGTTTGGGGATTGCTCCCATTCTGCAGTCAAATCAGAAATACAAAAAAGCTTTTGAAACAGATGCTTCTGTACTTATGCTGCCAGAGAGCACATAAAGAACTTCCCTCCATCTCAACCTGGAAGTCACGGGGAAGGATGGGCAGCAGTCCTACCTGTAACGCTGTCCTGATGGCCTGAAATTGAGACTAATGATTGACCAGGAATTTCCACAGCTCTTCTCTTGATTCTGGCAAGGGAAAAAATAGTGAGGTTATTTAGTATCCGAAGAGTAAATCTTCACTCCTTTTTCGTCTTGTTTTTGGATGAGTGTTGGGGAAACAGTAAACAAATTTCTCCTCAAGAGTTGCATTCCCCCTTGAAGAATTTACATTCCTTCCTGACATCCCTCAAAGAGCCATAAAAACACATCAGTTCAAAAGAGGGAAAGGAGAGTTAATATTTAAAGGAGGAGTTAAGAATCAATTACTCTCAGTTTAATAATAGCTAACATTTGAGTACCTATGATATGGCCAGGACTGTGCTAATCATTGTACTTGCATTATCTGTTCTGTTAGAATCACAATAACTCAATATGCAGGAACTTTTATTACCATAATTTTACAGAGGAAATAAAAAACTCAGAAACCTCAAGCAGGACTCAATCCCAGGGTTTTCTGATTCCAGAGGTGAAGCTTTTAACAATTACATATATACAAGCCCTCCGTAAGTCCTTTGAAGAGGACTTGCTCATTTGGATTCCCAGAATTAATTATCTACCTGATTTTTCACATACCTTTCCCTATTTATTAAACCAGTAAGAAGCATAGAACCTGATAGCCAATTATACCAAAGGAAAGTTGTAATAGTTGAGAATGAGAGCTATCGATAGAAGTTAACAATTACAGTATATTTACTGTATGTCAATCACTTTACATACATTATCAAATTTAAACAAGCATATCATACCCATTTCACAGATGAAGAAACTGAAGCTTTAGAAAATAAGAAACTTGACCCAGGTTATATAGAAGTGGCATTTTAACCAGGCCATCTGATTTTAGGACCCAATCATCTTTTTTAATTTTTTTTAAAGATTTTATTTATTTATTTGTCAGAGAGAAACAGCAGGAGAGGGAACACAAGCAGGAGGAGTGGGAGAGGGAGAAGCAAGCTTCCCACTGAGCAGGGAGTCTGATGCGGCGCTTGATCCCAGGACCTGGGATCATGACCTGAGCTGAAGGCAGGCGCTTAACGACTGAGCCACCCAGGGGCCCCAGGACCCAGTCATCTTAATACACTAAAAAAATTGTCTAAAATAAGTGGGGAAAAAAAAAACATTTACAAGGTATTTATATGGAGGAGGTTAGCCAGTTGTATTCTCATCTTCGCTGAGTGAAAAAGACAAGACTAGTTCATTGTCCTCAAAGTTGTATCCCAGGCTGGCAGCATCAGCATCACCAGCAATCTTGCTCATAATGCAAAATCCCAGGTTCCACCCAGAACTACTGAATCAGAAACCAGAGTATGGGAGCCAGCTTCTTTTTAACAAGTCTCACAGATACTCTGATGCTCAACCTTTTGAGAACCACTTGTTTGATTCATTAATTCCTTGCCCTAGCAGAACCTTAGGATCACTTGAGGACTTGAGGACTTTACATAAATAAGATGCTTGGGCTTGTCTCTAGGGATTCTAATTCAGTTATCTGGGGTGCAACATAGACAAGGACTGTTTAAAAAAAAAATGTTAACAGGTGGTACTAAAGTACAGCCATGGTTGAGAACCAATGGCTTAACTGAAAGAGCTAAGCAAGAAGAAATGCTGTGAAAAGAGCTAGATTAGTTCTAGACAAAGAAATAAATAGTAAACTTACTTAGATATGCCTAAAAACATTTCTGGAGAGTTATTTAATTCTAGGATTATAAAACAATGACCTTGGTGCTATCAAGTGCTGTATGTTTAATTTCTGGAGCATTTAAGGACACAGAGATGATCACAGATTAAATAAACCAGACTCAAGAGATTAAGTATCTCCATGGTTCATATTGTTTTGCTGTTGTTGAAGTAATTTATCTCTTAAATTTCTATTTTTAAAGCATTTAAGGAATAAAATATTTATGGCTTTATCACTCATGAGTACAATACTGACCCTCATCTAATAACTTACAATTGCTGTTATGATGACATTTTGTCTCTGTTCTCACAAATCATTCTTACTTGTCCCTCCCAAAATAAGCAGCCAATACCTGTAGTCTTATCTCTAACTGCTCCAATATCTGATTTTTCACCTGAGATGAATGAATGTCGGGAAATCAGCAATGAGAAGTAAATTGTCCTAAATAAATTACAAAGGGTTTAGAATTACTGGTTGTATCCTCTGATTATATAACCTGTATAGATTCTATGTCTCTCACAAGAAAACCATGAGCTTCAGGAATAACTATTTTCTTGTATCAAATTGGCATTACATGTCTATAGCAGCACTATTCACAATAGCCAAAAGGTGAAAACAATACAAATGTCTATGAACGGATGAATGTATAAACAAACAGTGGTACATCCTTACAATATGTTATTCAGCCACAAAAAGGAATGAAGCACCGATACATGTTACAACATGGATGAACCTCCAAAACATCACGGTAAGTGAAAGATGGCAGATACAAAAGGTCACATATTGTGATTCCATTTATATGAAGTATCCAGAATAGGTAAATCCAGGGCAACTAATCAGATTAGTGGTCTTCCACTAATGCTGCATGTAGGGAGCAGTAGGGAGTGACTGCTTAATGAGATCTCATGAAATGTTTTGGACCTAGTAGTGGTGATGGTTGCACAACACTGTGAATGTACTAGTGAGTTGTATGCTTTAAAATGGTTAAATTTAATGCTATGTGATTTCACCTCAATAAAAAATAATTTTAACAATAATTGGCACCACATCTCCAAAAAGCATTTCTGGCATCTGTATTTTCATTAGATTACCATAAGATGCACTGATATAAAACACGTATTTTTTTTAAATTTTTATTTTGAAGTAATTATAGGTAAATAGAAACCTCCAAAGTTGGTACAGGAAGGACTCATGTACCTTTCACTGTTTCTCCATTGGTTACAACTTACCAGTAATTATAATTTTAGTATAATATTTTAATCAGGAATTGGGCATTAGTACAATGTGCATATATAGCTCTTTATCATTTTATCACATGTATAAAATCATACAACCACCATAATCAAGATACAGAAATATTCCACCACCACAAAGGTCTCCCTCATGCTATTCCTTTACAGTCATCCACTCTCTGCTTAACACCATCTCTAACCCGTGGCAGCCACTATATATATGTTTTCCATATTTCCAGATTTTTTTCATTTCAAGAATTTTATATAAATGGAATTGTATAGTATATTACCTCTTGAGGCTGGCTCTTTTTTCATTCATCATAATGTTCTTGAGATCCATCCAAGTTGTTTTGTATTCATTTCTTGTCATTACTGAGTACCCTTCTATGGTATGGATGTACCTCAGTTTGTTTAATCATAACCTATCAAGGGACAGTTTGGTTGTTTCTACTTTGGGGCTATAACAAATAAAGCTGCTAAGAAAAACTGTGTACAGGCTTTTGTGTAGACATAAAATCTCCACATCATTGCAATAAATGCCTAGGAGCATGAAGGCTGGATTGTATGGTAAAAGTATGTATATATTTTTTATTTTTCTTTAAGATTTTTTAATTTATTCATTCGAGACACAGAGATAGAGATGGAGAAAGAGAGAAAGAGAGAATGAGCAGGGGGAGAAGCACAGGGAGGGGGAGAAGCAGACTCCCCGCTGAGCAGGGAGCCCGATGCGGGGCTTGATCCCAGGACCCTGGGATCATGACCTGAGTTGAAGGCAGACGCTTAGCCATCTGAGCCATCCAGGCGCCCACGTAAAAGTATATTTTTTTAAGAAACTGCCAGCTGGCACCTGGGTGGTTCAGTTGGTTAAGTGTCTGACTCTTGATTTCAGCTCAGGTCATGGTATCAGGGTCATGATCTTAGGGTCGTGAGATCGAGCCCCGCATTGGGCTCTGCACTGGGTGTGGAGCCTACTTAAGATTCTCTCTCCCTCCCTCTCCCTCTGTCCCCCCCCAACAAAAAAGAAACTGCCAAACTGTTTTCAAGAGTGTCTATACCATTTTACATTTCCACCAGCAATATATGAGAGATCCACTTTCTCCACATCCTTGCCAAATGATAGTTTGGTATTATCACTATTTCTTATTTTGGCTGTTCTAAAGAATGTGGAGTAATATTTTACCATGATCTAAATTTGCACTTCCCTTGTGGCTAGTGATATTAAACACTTTTGCATGTACCATGGTATATATCTTTGTCACTGAAATTTCTCTTCATGTCTTTGCCCATTTTCTAATTGGATTATTTGTGGGTTTTTTTTTAAATACTGATTTTTAAGAGTTTTTTGTTTGTTGCTCTTTATTGAGTTTTTAAAAAATATATTCTAGGTATAAGCCCTCTGTCAGTTACATGGTTTGCAAATATTTCTCCTAGTCTGTAGCTTGTCTTTTTTAAATTTCTTTCTTAATAAAGTCTTTTTTAAATTTCTTTCTTAATAAAGTCTTCATAGTACCAGATTTTCTAATTCTGATAAAGTCTAAATTATCATATTTTTCAATGAATCATGACTTTGGTGTCTTATTTAAGAAATCTTCACAAAGCTCTAGGTACTAAAGATTTTCTCCTATGTTATTTTCAATTTATATTTTACATTTAAATGTCTTAATAATTTATTTTTTGTATAACATGAGGTATAAGTCGGTTTCTTTCTTTTTTTTGCTTATGGATATCCAATTGCTTCAGCACCACTTATTGAAAAGATTATTCTTCTTACATTGAATTGCTTTTGCACCTTTAGAAAAAATAAATCAATCAGCTATGTTTGTGTGGGTCTACTTCTCAGTTATTTATTCTTTCCAATTGATCTATGTGTCTCTCCTTTTACCAGCACCACTACACAGTCTTGGTTTCTGTAGTATATCATCATTCTTTTTTTTGAGAGAGAGAATGTGCACTAGCGAGCTGGGGGACAGGGATGGGGGAGGTGGTAGAGGGAGAGGAAGAATCTTAATAAGCAGGGTCCACGCCCAGCACAGAGCCCAACAAGGTGGGTAGCGGAGGGTCCTCTATCTCAGGACCCTGAGATCGTGACCTGAGCTGAAATCAAGAGTCAGATGCTTAAGTGACTGAGCCACCCAGGTGCCCCAGTATACCATCATTCTTAAACACAGGTGGAGTGATTCTTTCTACTTTATTCTTCTTTTAAAAAGTTGTTAATGCTATTCTAGTTCCTCTGCTTTTCCATATAAATTTTAGAAAAACTTTGTCTAGATCTACAAAAAATCTTGCTGATATATTTACAAGGAAACTGTATGCTAATTTGAGAACTGACATGTTTCCTATTCTTTACCATACTGAGTCTTTTGATCATGATGTGATATGCCTTTCCATTTAAGATCTTTGATTTCTTTCATCACTATTCTGTAGTTTTCAGTACACAAAGCCTGCACATTTTATTAAATTTATACCTATTTCATTTTTGAATGATTACAAATGCTATTGTTTTGATCTTGGTTTCTACCTTTTCATTGTTAGTGAATAGAAACATAATTGATTTTTGAATGCTTATTTATATCCTGCAAACTTCTTTAACTCACTTATTGGTTCTAGAAGTTTTTTTGTAGATTCCTTGGATTTTCTACATAGGCAATCATATCATTTGCAAATAGGGATAGTTTTATTTCTTCCTTCCCAATTTATATTTTATTTTCCTTTTTTGCCTTATTGTCCTGGCTAAAACTTCTACACAATTTCTTCCATAAATTAGAAGAGAAGGGACAGTTTTCAACTCAAATATGAAGCCATTATTACATTTATATCAAAACAAGACAAAGATAGTACAAAAATAAAAACTACAACAAATATCCAATATTTGGATATTTGAATATACAAGCAAAACTTAACAAAATTTTAGAAAACAGAATCCAGTAACACATAAAAAGAATTACATACCATGAACAAGTGGGGTTTACTTCAAGGATACAAGACTGCTTTGATATATGAAAATAAGTCAATGTAATCTACTGTATTAATAGGCTAAAGAAGAAAAATCACCTGATCATATCAACTAATATAGAAAAAGCATTTGACAAAATGTGACATCCATTCATGATAAAAACTCTCAGAAAAACTAGGAATAGAGGGGATCAATCTCAACTTCATCAAATACAAAAGTGATAAACTATAGCTCAAATTAAATCAAATGAGGTGTGTTATATATTCACTGTTATGAATCAGGCACTAATATATGTGCCGAGAATCCACTATGTCACTACGCATATGTTAATAACTGGTAAATTCCATTATTTAACATACAGTAAGTAAAGTTCACAAGAAAGTTTTTAAATTCTATAATGACTCTATGGGGATACTGATTCAAAATGTATTGCATCCCTTAATTTGGAAAATCTACCTTAGAAACAAGGTAGTATCCTTGTGTCTTTATCTCTACTCTTTCATCCATTCATTCAAAAAATATTTATTGAAGCTATACCACATGATTGAAACTTTTGCAGGTGTTGGGGGTACAATAGGGAAACCAACTTTCCTGACACCATGCAGCTTGCATTCTGATAAGAGGAGATACTAAAAAATATACTAAATTATTAATATATGCCACACTGTATATTATATAATGATTAGTATTATGAAACAAATGAAATAGGAAAGAAAGAGAGGAAATACTGTGGTGGTGGTAGATATAAATAGGATGGTCAGGAAAAGCCTCACTGTAAAGGTGGTACATGAGCAAGTATTTAAGGAGATGAGTATGCTGGGCAGAATAATGTCCCTCTCCCAAATATGTCCACATCCTAATCCCTGAAACCCCTGAGTATGTTATCTTACATGGCAAAAAGGACTTTGCAGATATTAATAAGGTTATCAACCTTGAGATGGAGAGATTATCTGGGTGGGCCTAATCTAATCACATTGGTCCTTAAAATCAAAGCACCCTTCCCAACTAGGGTCAGAAGGAGACATTACTATAGAAGAAAGGTCAGAAGGATGCAATCTCTTTTTTTTGCTCTGAAAATGGAGAAAGGGTATCACAAGCCAGTGAATGTGGGTAGCTTCTAGAAGCTAGAAAAGGCAAGGAAATGGATTCTCCTCTAGAGCCTCCAAAAAAGAATGCAGACCTTCCAACACCTTGATTTTAGCCCAGTAAGACCTGTGTCTGACTTTTGACCTACAAAATGATAAGATGGGGCACCTGGGTGGCTCAGTCAGTTAAGCGTCTGCCTTTAGCTCGGGTCACGATCTCAGGGTCCTGGGATCGAGCCCCATGTCTGGCTCCCTGCTCTGCAGGGAGTCTGCTTCTCCCTCTCTCTTTGCCCCTCCCCCCCCACCCTGCCCCTGCTCATGCTCACTCTCTCAAATAAATAAATAAAATCTTTTAAAAAAAAACAAAATGATAAGATAATAAATTTGTGTTGTTTTAAACCACTAAGTTTGTGGTAATTTGTTACAGCAGCAATAGAAAACTAATACAGGGAAGGAGTGTCTTGCTTGGTCAAGGAGCAGTGGGGAGGCCAGGGAGTCTGAAAAAGCAGTAATAGAAGATGAGGTCAGAGTGGAGGGTGGAGGTAAAAGATCATGGAGGACCTTGGTGGCCAATGTAATGTTTGTTTTTATTCCAAGGTGGGAAGCCACTGTAAATTTTTTAACAGAGGAATGTGATTCATCTTGTATTGTAAAGGGATGACAGCTCTATGAAGGGCAAGGACAAAAGCCTAGAGCCCAGTGAGGAGGGTCTTTCAGTAACCTAAATGATCATGGCTTCACATAGAGCAGTGGCTATGAAGATGAGAAGTAGTCAGGTAAATACTCTGAAGGTGGAACGGAAAGGATTTCCTGGGGGCTTGTATGCTGAGTGTGAGAGATGTCTCAAGGCTTTGGCTCAAGTAAATGGAGATTATGAGTATTGTTAATGAGAAGATTATGAGATAGAGAAGATTATGAACAGATTTGGGAGAGAGAACAGGATCTTACTTTCAGAGATGTTAAACTTGAGATACTTATGGAAGAAACCCAGCTAGTAAGTGGTTAGATACATGATAGAGTTAGGGGAATGGTCCAAAATGGAGACATAAATCTAGATATCATCAGGGAGCCTGCAGATGGTACTGGAAATCATAAGAGTAGAGGTAATCACAAGGGAGCAAGGGTAGATGGGGAAGGAAAAGTTCTAACAATTTGACTCTGAAGGTCCCTAGTGTTAAGAGATTAGGATATGGGAAGGAATCAGCAAAGGAGCCTGAAGAGAGGTAGCCAGTGAGGTAGGAAAAAACATTAAGGTGTGTGTTCTGGAAACCAAGTGAAGTATGCGTTTCAGGGAGGAGGGTGATCCATTATGACAAATGTAGCTTTTAGATCAAGTAAAATGAGAACTGAGAATTGAGCAATTGTTTAAGCAACATGAAGGTGGTAGATGCCCTTGAAAAGAGCAGTTTCAGAAGAATAGTGGGGATGCAGGATGCTGATCCTGATCAGAACTGGTTTAAGAAAGACTGAAAGGCAAAGAATTGGCACTGGTAGATGACGATGACCTTTGCAAAGAGATCTGCTGTAAATAGTAACATCAGTCTCAGAGAAAGGGGCACCCATAAAAGCATTTGAAAGGTTTAGCACTGCATTTTTGGCTAATGTTATAGGAAAATGAAAACACAAGATTTAAATCTCTAGTCCTGGTGTGAAACATGCTAACCTGTACACACTGACCATATATAGATACCGTCTTTGGTCTTATTTTTATAAGACCTTGTTATACCAGTAGAGTTACTGAAACAATATCTTTGAACTTACCAATACTATCCTATACTCTTGCACAAATAAGCAATCTTTAAGAAGCATTGCTGCCAGAAAATAAGTCTAATTATAGACATATGAATGCAGTATAACCTTTTTGCTTGGCTTGATAAGATTTTTTTAAGTGAACTACTTTTTTATGGCAAAAACGTTGTAACTCCTCATTAAAGGGGGCAATGACTAGCAGCAGGTGGAGATATCTTTGTTTCATTTTTTTCCCCTTAAGTATTGTAGGATTTTCCCTTTGACCACTTGTAGGAGAAGATCTCCTGAGTGTATGAAAGGACTTGGCAATACCTTTAGAAACGAAAGAAAAAATCCTGTTGTTGGGAGATATTCTATCAATAATATCTGGAGAATCATTTTTCTTCTGGGCCTATATATGGCTTTCCTAAAAATCACATCTCCTTCCCAATTCTTTCCATCAAACATGGCATAAATAGCTACTGATGAGTAAGTCAAAGGTTATTTTACCTGGAGAAGCATGATAGAAGGGAAACATAACTGGACTTGGCACTTTAGGAAATATGGTCTCAAAAAAATATTCCCAAACACTTAGACAAATTTAGTATATGAGCAAGGGGGCATCTCTAATCAGTAAGCAAAGGATTTTTAGAAATAAGTGGTGTTAGGACAACTAGGTATTCATCTGGAAAAAGATAAAGCTGGCTTCATACTTCACACTGTACACCAAGATAAACTCCCTATCAATTTAAGTTTTATATTAAAAAATAAATTATTAGAAGAAAACATACCATTAGGTTTCAAAAGGCTTTCTTAACTTAAAATCTAGACTCCACTTAAAAAATTTTCTCCACTGTTTGTTAAAAACACTTCCCCATGCCTCTGTCTTCCACTCAGCCAAAAAGATCTCTTTTCTTTTTGTTCTTTAGCCATGGCTGAAGTGTTACCTGTCTGTCCCGTATGGGTTCCTGGATGCCATGTCCTGTAACCTTGTGTCATGACCTCAGCATGACAGCTGCTCCGAGAACTTGGGCCGAGGCAGAGGTTCACACCTACTGTACGCCTGCAGCTCCTGGCTGCCGGCCTCCTGACAGGGGCGGCTGCTCTGCCGAGTCCATTGGGTAAAAGGTCCTGAGGGAGGCTTGCTCTGTACAGATGGACTGCATAATGTTACCGACATCTCTGCGGCCACACAGCGAATATTACTGCCCTGAACCTCCAAACCTCATTTTGCTGGGTCCATTGTCCACAAATAGCCATGGTGCAGTGAGGAAAATTAAATCCATGAGACTGTAGGTAAGTTACAAAGGCAAAATACAGGTTCGGGACCCTTGTACAATTAGTCTAAGATTCAGACAGTTTAATAACTATCAAAAATCAAAATGTTCTAAAATAACATTTAGAATATTATTTTTTAGAATCATTTTGGAGGCTCAAAAAACACATGATGAATTTTAAATAAAGGGAATATTAAATCATAAAATTCTGGCACTGAATGATCTAAATAAACCCTTTTATTTTACAGTTAAGAAAACTGTAACTCAAGAAATCGCCCCACATTACAATGGCTTTCAACTAGAAGCTGGTTAATATACTCCTATAATATTTTCATCATACTTTTATAAGACAGGCTCCAAATTAGGATTTCAGTATCCAAGCACCAAAAGCAAATTTTATATTTCACTTTTAATCTTGACCTGTGAAATCTACTTAGTAGAAACTTTTCTCCTTTCCCTTTCTTTACTTCTTAACTGATTTTCATAAAATGTACCTTCCAATCCCATGGCAGGGTTATTTGACACCTGTAAGGGAGATGGGAGATCTTCAGGATAAATTCCTACATGGCAAACCAAATAAAACATGACTATAAATAATCACAGACATAAAAGCCAGCCTCTTTGCCCAGGGCCTAAGAGGGATCAGAGCAATAAAAAGAAATTCAGCAGAAAACCAGTATGGTGCTAGGTAAGGGTAAAAAGCAACATGACCTGTTATTCTGTTTGCATCCCTCTGTGTCTAGGGGTGTGTGTGTGTGCATGTGTGTGTGTCTATGGTAAGGCCATCATATAAGAAATATGTAATTTCTCACATAATGATTTGATGCCTGTTAAAGGACATAAAAGAATTTGTGGACTCTGCCTGTTGTCCCAAACACCTGGGTTCAAATCCTTGTTCTGACACAGCTACTGTGTGCTTTGGGGAAGGCTCTTAATTGCTTCAAACTTGGGCTTTTTCATTTGTGACAGGGAAGTAACCCTGTCTCCCTCCCAGGGATCATGGTGAGGTTGAAATGAGATAGCACAAGCAGAACGCCTGGTATTCACAGAGATCCAATTAGTTCAGTTTTCATTTGTTTTTATAAAGTAAGACTGCATAATAAATAGAAGGAAAAATGCAAACAGTACAGAGTAAATCAGATTGTTGGTTTTGTTTCTTTGCAAACTAGTGATGTTTAAACACCCCTTCCAAGAATACTGTAAATTCCCCCAAACTCCAAGTAGAGTTCTTCCTAATGCCATTTGAAAGTGCACTGGATTTGAGAAACTATCTAGAGATGCCATGTCTGATACAAGAGCTTGGCAAAACATTTTTTTTGGCCTGGTTCACTTTTTTTTTTTTTTTAGATTTTATTTATTTATTTGACAGAGAGAGATACAGTGAGAGAGGGAACACAAGAAGAGGGAGTGGGAGAGGGGAGAAGCAGGCTTCCTGCGGAGCAGGGAGCCTGATGAGGGGCTCGATCCCAGGCCTGGTTCACTTCTGATGCTCTGAGATTTATTTTTCCCCTGCCTCTCTTCCCTTTTCTCTAACTCTGTTTTTCTTCTTCTTAGAACTGCCCCTGATAACTCCCTGGGCAAAAACCCAGATTTTCTTTTTAATAGCATGTGCCCTCCTATGACAGGTTTAGTGAGAACTGAAGGGGGTGAGCATAAATGGAAGAGAGAACAAAACCCACACCCACTCCTACTCCTCCCAGCCCCAAGAACGCCCTTAGTAACCTCTGTTGTGACCCTTCTTTCCTTTCTGGCTCAGCTTGTTCATCTATTCAGGGCAAGGGTGTAAGGTCACTGGGAGGAGCTATACTAATTGTACTAGGAAATCTCCTGGTAATGTGAAAACATCAGGGAAAACCAAGAAAGAAAAATAGAAGCACGAAAGGGAAGCTGCTGCCAAAAACTGTTATTGAATCCCTTCGGATTTATTTAGAGCATACTGCTCTGCATATAAATATGAAACCAAACAAATCTCTAAGCCAGCCTGTTTAGACCAATTTGACATTTCAATGGAAAATAAAGCTGTGCCTCTGTGATGCCAAAATATCCAGATGAAAAGTGAAGAATTTTGTCAATAAACAAATATATTTTAAGCTTATTACCTGAGTCTAGCCCTGCACTTGGGCAGTGATGAGAGGATAAGAGAAGTAGAAAACAGGGCCCTTCGATTCAAAGAGCTTACGATATGGCAGCAAATATTAATAAGTGGGAACACACTGTCTAAAATATCAGCCAACCACTACACATATGCTGATCACTGTCCTATTATTTTATTTACCTATTATTATTATTTCTCTCCTATAATTCTTCTTTATAGCCTTCAACAACTAAATCCCTATCTGTTCTATCAATCTTGCCATCCATCTGTCTGTCCATCTGTCCAACCATCCATTTCTTTATATCTCTATCTCTTTTTATCTATCTGAAGAGAAAAATATTATTTATTTTCTAATTTCTCCCCTCTAGAATGTAAGCTCCATGAGAAAGGGGCTTTGGTTTTGTTCGCTGCTATACCACGGTCCAAGAACTGAGTCTCACACATAATTGATATTCAGTAAATTTTTTTGAATGAACTAATGACATAGAGCAATGAGATATTAACAAGAGAAATCAGGAAAATCTTCATAGAGAAAAGACATCTTCAGCTGAACCATGAAGGACAGACAACATTTGGATAGATAAGAGGAAAAGAGCATTCCAGATATGGGCACAGCATGCCCTAAGATGCCAGGGCTGGAAGAGCACAGCATAGGAAATATGGGGGAAATATTCCTACCCTCTCTAAAAGAATGTATATCAATGTCTGGCTGCCCAGACTTGGTAGATAAAATATTAGAATTATTATTTTTTTAAACTCACAGGTGTTGAGATCATTCAAACACAGTCTCTAAGTATTTGTCCTATCTTTCTAGGAGCTTGTAACCAATTACCTTCTTCATTCAGGAATGGCTCTTCATTGTTTATCAGAATAATTGAAACTTAAACTTTAGGGACCTCAGAAGAAGAGTACCTACTGTTGATGCCAAGCTTGTCTTCTGATTTCCAGTTTGGTCTCTGATCTCTTTTGTCCTTCCTGCTTCCTAGTACTTGCACTGGTACTCAATATATACTTCGTCCCCCCTCTTCACTAACACCAATCTAATGTTTAGCTGTATGTGACAACATGATTGAACCTTGAGGACATTATGCTAAGTAAAATAAACCAGTCATGGAAGGATAAATATTGCATGATTCTGGTTATATGAGGTAAGGAAAATAGTCTAATTCATAGAATAAGAGACTAGAATGGTGATTGCCAGGGGTTGGGGGGAGGGTTAATCAACAGGCATAAAGTCTCAATCACACAAGATGATAAAGTTCTAGAGATATGCTGTACAACACTGTCCCTATAATTAACAATACTGTACACATACAAACTTGTTAAGAAGGTAGATCTCATGTTAGGTGTTACTACCACAATAAAATAACATTAAAAATAAAAATAAAATTTAAATTATTAAATAAATAAACCCTGAGGATAGAAACCCTTTGTTCTGCTTGTTCTACTGGCCTCTTGGCTCTCATACACATGAGGCCACATTCATTCTTTGGTGATGACCTGAGATCCCAGGCACAGATTGTGGCCCAGCAGAAGCTATATATATATATATATAAGAGAGAGTTAATTCTGAAAGTAACTGATCATTGCTGAAAAAACCCAAGAGTTCTGAGAATCATAGTCATTTCTTATTTAAGCAAGAGATCTTAGAAATAAAATACTCATTTATTTTCATCTTGAAAAATGTTGGCTGCTATTAGTTATATGTGTGTAATGTGTCTAGCTATGTACAGCCATCTCTATCATGGGCAGTAAGGGCTAGATTTAGTTTGTGTTATGTTAAAAATACATAATAGAAATGGGTGACCTGGTTAACAGTGGACTGTTGATAGAAATAAAGTAGTTCAGTTAATCCTGACCTTGGACCATTTAAGCACATTACAAAACAAACACACTTTCCCAGCTATTTTGCAACTTAAATAGTTTGGTATTAATTCTGTTGAGGCTGTCATTTTTATATAAATAAATTTTATTTAGCAGTATAAAGTATCATTCTGGTGAAAATTTGGTAGTATCTATAGCTCTTCATTTATCTTTTATGAGCTTCTCTTTTTCCAGCTGTCTCTTAATCCAAAGGTTCATCTTGGGTCTTGAATTATTCTCATGCTATACAGTTTTCCTAGCAGCTCTCAATCAATTTGCCTATAGACAATTTGCCAATGAATAATTATCCAAAAGGCAGTTTCCTAAGTGGCTAAGCCTGTGAAAGCAACTCCCTGAAAGAGATGGCTTTTTGCAAATTGCTTTTTGGTAAAATTATCCATGTTCCGCTCTGGATGAGTGATCTTATCCATTCACAGGGATTGAAGTACCATTGTACTCATGTCTCCTGCATCCATATCACTTGTATGACATTCAACTTGTATGTTCCCTAGACACATTAAATTTTATATGCCTAAAATTCCCCTTCTCAGTTCTATTAATTCCAAATTGTTCCTTCAGTTATTTCAGATCTCAATGAAAAGCACCACTTGTCACCCACTTTCCCAAATCAGGAATCTGAGTCATTATAGATGTATTTATTCTCTCATTACCCTCTATGTGCAATCACTTGCCTAGTCCTGATTTCAATCTCCTAATTAAATAGAGGAATAAAATCATCATATCTGTGTTTCCCATAGACTCCTAAGTGCTTCTCAATCAATCGTCCTCTCCTCATCATTGTTGCATACTAATGAAGGTTGGGTCTGCCCATTCCATTTCTCTCTAAGTCACTCCAGGACTATTATAATGAGATCATCATCTGCCTCCATCTAATTTTTCCCTTTCACATTCTTCCCCTACTTTGCTACTAGAATAAGCTACATTCCCATATTTAAAATTATTTACAAACCCCCTGTTTATAGCAGTGGTTCCCAAAAGTTTCCATGAAACACCAAACCTTGCAAGATGGTCAGTATTCAAATAAGTTTAGAAAATGCTGCAAATGCTGTAAGATAAAACACAAATACTGCAAGATCATCTGTGTCCAAATAAGTTTAGAAAATACTGCGTACTATATCCTCCCCCTGCAAAAGCACAAAGGCCACTGACACGATAAAGGTCCTAAAAACACTTGAAGAAAACCAATACATAACACTGTCTAATCCAGCTTATCCCAGATGCATTTGATTTACAGTCTCTTTTTTTCCCCGAGTAACAGCTATTAATAAGCATTGGGACACATTTTGAAAATGCTGGCATACTGTGATTTGATCATGCTAAGGAACTGAAGTAAATGGCTTGACCCAGTCCACTTATTCCCTGCTCTGTTCACCTCACATTCTGGGAATGTGGTATGACTTGCAGTTCCTCATGAGCAGCATGTTCCTTCCCATGTGTCTTTGGCATGTTGCTCCCTTCACCTGAAATGCCCTATTCTAAACCCACCACCACTTCCACCTTTTAACTCCTACTCATCTTTCAAAACACGTCTCAAATTTCATCTCCTCTAGGAAACTTTCTTACCTTTCTGATCTACCTTTGGTTTCCCTCATAATGTCCTCCTACTCATCACAGCACTTAACATCTTTTAACTAAAACAAGCTTTATTTCCCCCATGTCTACATCTCCTCAGGAACCAAATCATTAGTACAGAGTAAGTGCTCAAGAAATAGCTGTTGAACTGAAATAAACCGGCCCATGATGAAGATAATAAATGATAATATAGTAAAGTTTTTAGGAACTTTATATGGTACAAAGTTCCTATACTATATATGGTATATAAAGTTACTATACTATATATGGTATAACATACCATAATCCCTCAGTATTTCAAAAGTATATTTGAAAAATTGTTTTCTTCTAAAAAAGGCAGTTTGTAGTATGCATCTTATTTCTTTAATTAATGTCATTCCATTTATTTATTTATTTATTTATTTATTTATTTATTTATTTATTTTAAATTTTCCTTAGTTAACATACAGTGCAGTATTGGTTTCTGGAGTAGAATGCAGTGATTCATCACCTACATACCATGTCATTCCATTTACTAATGTTAGTGATTTGTAATGAAATTTTCCTTCTCACTTGCATCTGCATGTTTTGATCATTCATATCAGATATTCAAACATTTTTTTCTTTACTAAAAACAAGGAAAAAAAAAAGAAACTGCTGAAAATTCTCACTATGGCAACATTCAACTGTGGAATTGCACCACCACTTTGGATCTTGAAACATAAACACTACCTAAAGCCAATGTAAGGACACCGAATCCAGGCCTTTGTTCAACCTTATTCCACAACAGCTGTTCATTTTATTTATCTCAAATCTACCAATCCTGTTTAGGCTGTGAAGCAAGCCTAGGCCAAGCCTCCTGTGTTTAGGTGTACATAAAAGATGACAGCTTTTCTCCTGAGTAAAATTACCTCATGCCACGTTTCCCCCAAAATCTCAACTCACTTATATTCAAGATATACGTTTCCAAGAGTGAGCAGAGATCGTTGACCAAGTTTGATGTCCTTATCAACTTATGTGTGAATACAGGTTGTGCCCATAGGTGTAATGTATAACATATGTTTGAGATGTATAGTCACCAATCCTAACTGATTTACCTCCCATTAAAGAAGATTATCTCCTTCACTTACTCACTTATTCATTCATTTGATAAATGTATGCTGAGCACCTATTATGTGACAGGTACTACGTTGTCAAAAGGCCATAGTGGGATATTAATACTAAACATAAGCATAAATAATACATTAAAAAATAGTAAATATAAATATAAATAATGGTTGCACATATTGAGTACATACAATGTGTAAGGTGCCATGCTAAGTCATGTGTCTGTATTATCCCATTTGATCTTTACAACAAGCTTGTGAGGTCAGTGCATTGCTATTCTTTTTCATATAATAGGATACTGAGATTTAGAGATGTTGGTATAGCACCTGAGATCACAGAGCTAGCAAACATCAGAGCCACATTTGAATCCAGACAGCCTGTCTACTGGGAAGCCCTTGTGCTTGCCAGGCAAAAGAGCCCAACAGTGGTCACACAATACCACTCTACCATCAAACTTCCCATAGACATGTTCCTTGCCCAACTGCTGTTATATGACATCTTAAATAGAATTGATGAGGAACCATTTCAAGGGTTTTAAAGTGACAAAGGCATAGGAAATCAAATTAAAGTGTTTATTTTTTGATCAAACAACTTTGGAGCATATGGTACTAGCAAGTATTTGATGAATATTAACTGTAGTTAATGGTAAACTGTAGTTATGTGGTTGTACTGTGTGACCTTTGAGGCACCTTCAACCAGGAGATTCTGTGATTAAAGAAGTGGCTTAATCTAGTTGTTTCTAGATCCCATCTTCAGACTGTCTCTCAAAAATCACATTTAATTCAGGCTATTTTCAAAGGAATGGACTGGACTAAGCAAGCCACTCATCCATATTTATACCAAAAGAAAGAGGTCACCTGCAGAGGAGTGGCCAGTTAGGACATATTTTGTCTCAACTTGTATCCTGTGACAGAAATGGAACTCAAGATATAAAAGACAGCAAATGTGATCTATGGCATCATGGAAGAACAGTCAGGAAGAAGCACTATTTTGTCCAACTGTGCAACAAATGAATTTTCTAGGTAAGTAAGTATTCTAAAACAGTGATAAATGTTTTTTATAGATCCAATAAACTAGAAGTTGCTTTATAGGATTTGATCAGTTAATGAATTATAGTGGATCCTGAATGTACAAAGAATGCAATTCCCTGATGTTCATCTTGTAAATTTCCTGCCCTACTCCAGCCCCTGGCTCACTTAACCATACATTCTCCCCATAGGCCAAAAAACAAGATTGCTTGAACAGTGTATTTCCTGACTAATTTATTAAGATGGCTGCTTGGGTTATACAATATTCCCAACCCAAAGGCTACTCACTGGCAAGAGAAAATAATCCCTTTTTTAATTAAGAAGGAAAAAATATCAGACTGAATTCCAAGCTATTTGACCAGTTTGACCTGGTCTTAGACCTCATTCACATTTCCATGAGCTCAGAGGTGAACTCCAAATCCCACTTTAGGTTCAAGTTTTGTTTAAAGTACTGTTCAGGGGAAAAGAGTCATTTTTCTAGCTGTCCTGGAATTTGAATGTCAGTAAGGTGATAACCAGGTGCCAAAGTGATAGGCTGTTATAATATAACATGATCCAAAGTCCATTTATGCACAGAAGTTCTGGGCTTTGCAGCAAGAACTGAAATGTTGTGCATCAATTCCTATGTCCTGAATGTATCTTTTCCCCATGGGAAGCAGCATTTTCACAGGAATTTTGGAGCTGGGTCAACCAGGACTTGAAATTATATTTAAGTCCAGGGTCCCTACATTCCTTAAGGAGGCATTTGTAGCAACCAAATAAAATACCTTATGTAAGACAGTAAAACTTGTAGCAACAATATGACCATATAATCATTGTCACTTAAAAAAAAAAACTGATCAGAATGAGAGCACACCAGTAATTTAGCTCATGATGGAAACACTTCAATTTAATCTGCTTGAAGGCAGCATATCCTAGTTATTAAAAGCATCATCCCCAACAAGCATAGATCTTGCTTCAAATCCTGCCTCCTTCATTCACTGTGTGATTTTGGGTATAAAAGAGAAGTCTCAGTTTCTATAACTGTATCTTATGGAACTGTTATGTAGTTTAAATGTGAAAATGTAGTTAGAAGCTCTTATTATACTGTTTGGCACACAGAAAACACTCAGCAAATACTTGCTGCCAGGATTTACCCATTCAACCAACAATTATGGAAAGTCTACAAGGGTCAGGGACTAAGAAAGGACTAAGGGAAACAGATAAAAAGAACTAAAAGCAGGATGACAATATGGTTAAAACATTGTTTTTAAGGTTTTTGTTTGTTTTTTAACTTTCATGTTCTTGGATATTTTCCCACTGGCCCTGTTTCTTCCAATGAAAACAATGGTAAGCCTCTCTAAAACTGGATGCCATATCCGAAATTTCTTTTGAATGGCTTTTCTAGTATACAATGATTACTTTGTGGTTGACTAATTTTTCTCTGCCACAGGGCAAATTTGAAGGTTTATGAAGTATATACTCAACCAATAACATAGCTAAGGCTCAGTCATACTTTCTTATATATTAGTCCTATCACTGCTGAGATCATACCATGGGCTCTGAAGAGATTGATAGGATTAGACGACCTTTATGAAATTAGAACCTCTGAAGACTAAAACTCTTCCCACTGAGATGCCCTTACCCCAACAGAGACTTAACTTTTTCAGAACTGCTCAAGGTATCAGGGGTCAGAATCTCATCAGGATGTAGCTGCTAGTCTGTCCTCACTCAACAACTTTGTTGCTGTGACTCTAAGTACATGGAAAAAGTGTCATGGATTGGATTAAAAACTGTGTTTGTACACACGTATATGCATGTACTTGTACACATGTGGGCTGTGTGTGTGTATTTTTAAAGTTACCTACAGAAACATTCCATCTGCAAATGATAAAAGTGAGCCACAAAAAGATAATATAGAGAATTGCTGAATTAAAATGAACAATATATATAATTAAAATTAGTGGTTTAGTAAACCAGTGATATAATCCCATTGTCTTCTAAACTTGATATTTTATTTTTAAAAGGATTTTATTTATTTATTTGAGAGAGAGAGAGAGAGCAAGCATGAGTGGAGGGGGGCGGTGGGGAAGCAGAGGGAGAAACAGACTCTCCGCTGAGCAGGGAGCCCCACACAGGGCTCGATCCCAGGACCCTGAGATCATGACGTGAGGTAAAGGTAGACACTTAACCAACTGAACCACCCAGGCACCCCTTGATATTTTAATATTAACTATATGATTCAACTTGCTGTTTTACCTACATAAAAGCTCTGAAAATGTTGTCTTTGGCTCATTAGTTTGATCTTAAAAGAATTTTGAAACTAATTTCATTAAATTTTGAGCTGTGAATCAATTTTCTTTTTTTGACTTTGGATAAAACTTACATTAATTTTAATTTTTACACCATGAATACAATCCAGCATTGGCATCATCAGGTTATGACCCAGGTTACGACTTTAGGACTGAATATGTTTCTAATACAATTCATCTTAAATTTTTTTTGGAAACAGGGTAGGAAAGTGTTGGTTCCTGGGTTAGAATGGTAGTTCTGTGTTGTCACTGACTAATGATATGAAACCAACCAAGTCACAATTTCTCTGAGTCCCAGTTCTCTCACTAATAAAATAAGATTCACACTAATGAGTACCAAGGCCCATCCCAGTTCTTAAACTCTATGATTCTTTGTTTCAACTAATAGTTAATGTTTAGATTATCTGATGAATGCAAAATAAAACACGTTTTTACTTAAAAATTAATATAAGCATATATATACTTCAAGAAACTTAACTGTGAAAGAATATTTGAGTTGAGGGTTAGAAAGATTCCTTTAAAATACTTCATTCTATGAGCTAAATTCAAATAACTACTTCAGAAACTTTTATTTTTAAGGAACTGCTTGGAAGAAATAATTGTGTTAAGTACAGGCAGGATGACAAAGAAGATTTTAAAATCAGAAAGATCTAAATTCAAATCCTGTGTTCATGGTATCATCTTGCGGTAAATGATATCATCTCCTAGGCCTCAGTTTCTTCATCTGTAAAGTAGGAATAATATGTACCTCCTAGCGCTGTTGTAAAGATTAATGAGACTTACAAGGCATCTAGCGTGATGACTGGTACAGGATAAACACTCAACTATAACCCACTTTTTCTTTTTCCTTTCTAAAAGTCTTTGTACTAAGGGCAAGAAATTCTTGTTTCAGTAGAAGCAAGAGTGAAATCAATAGGCTGTGAATCTCCTGAGTCTTGGAAGGCAATATTTCATAGCAGTTACCAATGTGCAATTTAGGGTCTTACAGACTTGCATTCAAATTCAAGCTCTGTTACTTATTACCTTTGGGAGCATAGGCAATTTATTTAAGTTCTCTGAGATGCAGTTTTTCATCTGTAAATTGGTTATTATAAGGCTTAAAAGAGAGAACGCAGAAGAGTATCTATATCCCATCATTAGAACTCAATAAATCATAGCTTTATCTACGTATATTAGTTTATATTCTCCAAATTTGAAACAGTGACTGGAATAAAGAAGGAAATTAATGAATATTTCTGAAGGAATGACTAAGCAAATGATTGTTCCTCGGTTGATGAACAACACTGAGAATCCCTGTGTCTTCTGGGAGCAAGGCAGGCCCTGGAATCCCACAGCTTCCTACGGAAGGCATGTCATTTTCAAAGACATCTTTCTTGACATGAAAACAATGCCATGTAAACCACTTGTGTTCTTTTTATGGAACCAGCTGGGGATTCCTTGTGTTTTTTGTCCTCAGTTAGAAAAATCTTCCGTGACATTTTTCATGGGTGTGCCCCTGATTGTCTATAGCCAAACACCGGGGAGGTGGGTGGTGGTGGGGGGTGGATATGGCTAAAAACTTTGGGAAATCTGAAATAAAGGTTAGATCAGTCCCAGTGGGTATTCTTGAATTGGTTCCACAAAAAAGATCTAAAAATTGTTGTTTACTCATATAAATATAAGTTAAGAAATACTGGCACTTCATTAGATTTAAACAGCAACAATGACAAAATGACATTAGGGAATTTATACTTTGATGGGTATGTATCTCTAGAATCCAAAAATATGAGTTCTATTATTAGAACATTTAAAATAAAATTATATCATAATTTTAGACTGACATTTAAAAAACAACGTGTGGGCTCCCTCTACTGGATCTTCAGACTATAGGTGCCAGAAACAGGTTTAGTACCTTATAGCTACCTAATCAATTGGATTACTCATGGTTATGAAATTAACACAAAGAAGTGATGAGGATCCATCTCCAAATCCACAGTAAAACAATTTGCCAAATAAAGAAGCTGAAATATAGCAAGCACTTTATTTTGTTTCGTTTTAAGTAGGAGACAGCAGATTTTTTGTTTAATGTTTTTAAAAGGAGGCATAGACTTTTTCAGAGAAGGGTCACATGTGGTCCATGGTGCCTGTTGCCAGGGTAACCATGTCCTCTGTCTATACATGTCAAGGCCAGTTGCTTCGTTTGGAGACAATCAGATGCAAAGTTAATCAGAGTCAGGTCAAAGGAAACAGAAAATGCAAATTATGATGTTCACGCTGCTTCAGAAAAATTACAATGTGGTTATCCCGCAACTCAACTTAGAAAAGTTTCTACTTTAATAATGAATTTCTTTAAATTTTATTAATATTACTGTCTCCTTAAAAAAATATGTCCTGGTAAATATATAAGCACTTCATGCCTTTGCATTGGGGACTTTCTCTATTTACTAAACTTGGAAGGAGATGTGAGGACAAAATGTTCTTTAATAAAATTAGAACTTTTCTCTTCCGAGAGTCATAAAACATTTATCCAAAACTCTATAAAAATATTACCCCTTTTAGTTTATACAGTGTTTCTGAATAAGGTTGTTCTTCTTCCTTTTTTTGTTTTTTTAATGCCCAATGATCCTGAATTTAGATGCTGCATTTAAAAACTGTTTGCTGAAGGAAGGCTATAATTAGTATAAGGAATATTGAATTCCACTTTGAGAATGGCAAGTTATTGGTTTGCTTTGTTTGTTTATATGAAGAACAGAAATAGAACTTATTGCAGAAGACGGGAGTTTCAACTATGACTTAATTTAGTGTAGATTTTTACAGCGAGATGCACATTTAAATATACAAGTGAGTGCTCATGTATTCATGAAAAAACACTGTTTTGTCAAGTGTCATGGACTTTACACTATTCTTTACCTTTTATTATAAAATTTCTAAACCCATAAAATTTTTTTAAAAACCTTATTTTGTAAGTATTGATAGTGGTTTCTATTTCAAAAATAGCCACAAATATATCAATATATTTAAAATTACTTCTTTTGTAATATCTCTAGAAAGGTAACCAAAACAATTCCTTAAGTTGAAAAGTCTAAATAACTAGCTACAAGGATGATATAGTTCCTTGTTTTGCTTGTAAAGGTTAAGCACATATTTCCCCAAAGTCTTCATTTTTCATTTTCTCTCTTATGGTACATTATGTTACTGGAAATTTCAAAAAATCTTCACCAAAAAGGAACGCATAGCCATTACTTCCTTTCCTGCAGGGTTTCCCCTTGGGCCCACCTCTCAAAAGAGCTAGAGAAGCTAAGCAGAAAAGATGTATGTGGTAAAGATATGAATGTAGAATGAACTATGGATAGTCTTTTTTCTTTTAAGATTGATTGATTGATTTATTGATTGATTTTAGAGTTTGAGAGAGAGAGCGAGGGAGAGCAAGCGAGCAGAGGGAGGGGCAGAGGGAGAGAGCGAATCTCAAGCAGACTGGCAGAATGCAGACCCTGATATAGGGCTCGATCTCATGACCCTGAGATCATGACCTGAGCTGAAATCAAGAATTGGACGCCCAACTGACTGAGCCACTCAGGTGCCCCAAGAGTGTCTTATAGATACAGTGACCATATGCTCCATTTTACTGGAGACAATCTTGGTTGACGCCTGTTTACCTGGCATAATTATTAACTGTGATTTCATTCTCAAAAATGTCTGCTTTCAATGATAAATTATATGACTATCCTATTTACAGTATAAGTACTTCTGACTGCATTACCATTTGTTTTCTAGAACATCATTTCCAAATGTGCATTTACCTGAACTTTAATCTCTCCATATATCAGGAGTTCTACAGTTATCTGAGAAATGCTGCATACTATATGCAATAGTCTTCTTGGTGAGTCTAAGATACATTCACACATTTAAGGCTGTTCAATTTTGCTTACTCCAAAAATTCTGAAATTTTTGGACTATCATCAGCCCCCTCATTTTTTTGCATAATTCTTATTAATATAATGCAACATGGAGCTTTAACTATGCATAGTTACATGAGCATTGCAATAATATGATGCAACATGAAGCTATAACTATCCATAGTTACAAGAGAACTGAGTTCTAATTAGCACAGGATCCATTCACTATTCCTATACTTATTTTACTGCACCCCATCTGAAGAATTAAAATTGTGGGGAAACAAAGGTACCCACTAGAATGCCAGCTACAAGAATTCTGCTAGAGAATATCAAGGGTGCTCTAATTTAAAGTAAAAATTATTCATAAAGCTCATGTCTACAATGCTTAGCTAGAAATTAGATTGCATTTCCCCACACATTCCACCAAATCCAGTTCTTTATTTAGTCCTTATTATGTTCAAGGCACTAGTTACACACTATTTGAGGATGCATAACAGAAACTATTGTATCCAGGGACTTAGAGTGGGTAAGACTCCTCTCCATTCCTGATATCTGTTCATTTATTGTCCATACCACTCATAGGCTTCTACCACACTATGTAATTTTTAATTGATTTTATTTACTCTTTATTTTCTGTCTTCTGAACTAAAATGTAAATTCCTTAAGAGTAAATGCCTTGTCTCTTTTATTCAAAGAGACTGTATTTTGTTTCTCTTAATTTATCTCAAACATTAAAAATAGTAGCACAAAGTCTAGGCTTAATCAATTTTTCTTGAATGAACAAATTAATGAATAAATGAATTTCTTAAGGGAACCCTTAGTCATGGGCCCTAGTTCATTATAGGCATGTTTTTTGAAGAATGAAGAAATGAAGGTATAAATGCATGAGAAAACAGGTATGTAGCTGGATCTCAGAGAAATACATAGATTGGAAAGTTATGCTAAGAATGAAAAAACTTGAATGTCATGTTAATGGTCTAGTTACCACTTATTGTGCAATTACTATGGGTCATGCACTGTCAGGAATAATATCAACATATTCCTGTAACAAACCCAAAAGGTAAATATTATTTGCCCCCTATTTTAGATGAGAAAACAGAATCTTATGAAGGGTTAAGTAACTTGTCCCAAATCATGTAAAAGTTGTCAGTGAAGCTATTCAAATCTAATAATCTCTGACTCCAAGATTTATGTTCATTATACTGCCTTTCATTAAGTGGTGGAAAACCATAAAGATAAGTGAGCAATGGAATAAAATCTTTGCCTTACATTTTCATAGATAACTGCCATCACTACAAATGAGAGATTATACAAATAAGAAATTGAATATGAGATCTTAGTAGGAGTTGGAATTCCAGCTCTGGAACTAAGAATTCAGGATGAGTTCATAGATTCTATAGTTGTGATGTCCAAGACAGTGGCTACTAGCCTCATCAGACTACTCCGTGCTTGAAATAGGACTTTAGTCCAAACTGATATATGCTCTAAGAGTAAAGTACACATTGGATATTAAACAGATGGTACCCCCCAAAAAGTAAAATATTATTAATGATTTTTAACTTATCACATGTTAAAATGATGATGCTGTAGATATGCTAAGCTAAATAAAGTATATTAAAGTTAAATTAATTTGTTTCTTTACTTTTTGTAAGGTGGCTACCAGGAAAATTATACATGTGCCTTGTATTATATCTCTATTAGACAATTCTATTCTAATAAAAGAGCTCCTTGAATTCTTAATCAATCATGGGGGAATAAGCTTAGAATAAGTAGGCCTAGAAAAGAACCTTGAGAGAAACCTACATTTAGGGACTAGGTAAAGAAGAAGGAGATAGAAAAGGAGACTAGGAAGTGATCTAAGATGACAGTATCAAGAAGTAAACTTAGCTACATGTTGCAGAAAGGTCAGGGAGGATGACGAGAGAAGAGGCTGCTAGATTTGATAATTAGGAACTTATTTATTTTTAGGACTTTTCAGAGTGGTTGTGGAAAAAGCTGGTTTTTAAAAAGGGGTAGAGGTGGGACTCAAAATACATACCTATTTAAGTAAATGGATGATGTGAACATGTTTATAAGTTTAATGGAGGGAAAGAGATTAAAGATCCAAAAGGAAGAAAAGATCATTGCCATAGCAAAATCCCATCATCAATTCTAGAAAAGTAACTCACCTAAGAAAAGAGACAGTATATTTTTCCATTGAAGCTACAGGGAAAGAAAGGAAATTCAGGGATTCACATAATTTTCTTTCCTACAGTCTCTGAGTTGAAAGAGATAAGGTTATGGTCTGAGAGTGTCTAAGGTTGAGGCTCAACTTGTGAGCTTGAGAAGTGTAAGAAAGGCTTGGAAAAAAATATAGCAGCATATCATCACTAAAGAATAATAAAAGATTGGGAAGTGAGCAGTGACGAGCCAATGGAGTTTGGATAGCACAAATACTCTGAAGCATCTGTTAACACAATGATGGTGCTTTCTCCAGCAGAGCTAAACTTTATGAGGCTTACGCAGGATTAGAAATTGACAAAGTGTGAATGAAAGACAAAGAGCCCCTTCTGTTGCTTGTGTGAGGGTAAATAAAATTGTAAACATGATGCCCAGATTAGATTAAAAGAAACTTCCAAAACCAGGAGGGGAGATTTTAGAGGCAGCCATTTTGTTGCACACACATCTTCCTCATCTGTCAACTGATCTCACAGGCATTTATGAGGTTCCAGCTCATCCTTGTGGGGTTCCAGTCAGCTGGTGATTTTCTCTTCTTGACTGCCTACCATGTGGACTTCAGGCTAGCACCCAACACAGAGACAGCTTTCAGGGACTTCACCCAGCCCCCACAAGTCAACTCTCTGTAATTAATCCTTTAACTCACATGATAGAGAGAGAGAGAAAGAGAGAGAGGGGTAACCTTCCCACTGTTTCTCCTTCTCTAGTTGAGTCCTGACTGATAGAAAATTAAAAACCTAGGAAAAAGATGGCAAAACCCTGGAGTTCAGGAAAAAGAGATTTCCTTTACACATTCATTTACAAATTTATTCTAGGTACCAAAATCATGTCATGTAAGATATGAGTCTTGACAAGTGTTCATTAAAACAAACAAGTGAAATAAAACTGTCTGCATGGAGTAGAGAGGGGGCTCAAGGGATGATCATTGTGCTTGGCTGGATTTCAAAGGAATGCTGACTTGAGAGTGTGGTCTATTGTCTAGAACATACATTAGAACAAGAACAAAACCAATTTCTCCTTTGGCCCAAGATATTGAACAAGTAAAAGGAGAAACTGATGCTTGGAAGTGATTTTCAGGAAATGGTGTGGGATCTTGAGTTTTAAAACTGTAATTCCACTTCAAACATCACCTAGTCATTATCTATCACTACAAATCAGCTCGTTCTCTCATACTCCATGAACAGTAATTTCCCAAGTTCCTCAAACACAAATCTCTGCAATATTCTCTACTCTTTTTACCCCCAATTTCTTTTAGCATCATTACCCGTCTTGCTGCCCTCTGCTACTACCTCCTTAATTGGCCACCAAATCCTGTTACTTCTATCTCAGTATCCTCTCTTGCATGAATATCCTCCTTTGAAACTGTGCTGCCACTGCCATAAATAAGGCCACCACTGCTGCTCACTTGGGCATTTTCATGAGCCTTCTAATGGATATTTCTGTTCCCAAAGCTCCCACAAATCAGATCCAGTCATTTTCCTGCATAAATATCACTGAACCTCTTCTAAAGACATTTCAAACTCCTTATCATAGTACCTTTTCATTCAAGGCTCTGACAAGCATTTTCTACATTTCCCATCACTTCTCATCATCTATCTCCACTAGACTTCTGCTGGTCATTCCTAAATGACACCATTCCTTCCAGAACTTTGTGGCTTTGTATTGTTTCTTGGCTTAAAATGCCCTCTACAACCTTCTACTTGTGATAAATGCCTTTTACTTCTTTAAGAAAGGTTCAAGTTCTCCATCAGGCAAACTCCTCCTTGACCCCCAGAGCAATGCATGTGAATCTTCCTTTTGACACAAATTTCATGTTAAATAATAATTATCAGTTTACATAGATGCTTCTCATTTTGGTACTGTCATCTCCCGAGGGCTATAACAGCATGTATTAGTAGTGCTCTAGCTAGCACACAGGAATGGCTTCAGAAAAGTTTATTAAACAAATGAATTAAGGAATTAATTAATGAATATCAAAGAGAACCATATTTCAAATGGAGGTTTACAATTATTGTGCAGGCCCCCAGCCTAGCCCACAGAAAACTGTTTCATCTATAGAATACAATAGTATAAATATCTTTCCCAAATACTCTTTCTTAGAGTATTGCAAAAAAGACAGTATTTCAGCCACTTAATAAGTTAGACCTATATTGTGGGCTGGCCCAGAAAACTAATCACAATTTAGACTATTGTTTCTATAGTTAAGAATATTCCTCAGTTTACAAGGAGAAGGGTCACTCCAGAAATGAGAGTTCTCCATCTACAGCCATGCCATCTGCTTGGTAAATAAGGAGAAAGAAATGGAGGGAAGAATGCTAGAAACAGCTTTTATTTTTGTTTCACAAGGCATGGCTACTGGGCCCTGGCATACAATGAGAAATTAAGCCTGTGATTTGAGGTGTACAACTTCCCTCACCATAATCAAGAATACTTTCAGGCTATGTCAGAGAAGTCGGAGAAATGGGATTCACAGAATAGCTCCTACTCTCTGGAATATCCCTTTCTGTCCATATAGTCTAATGCCAGCTGTGCTATTAACTTAAGCCATGGATATTTGTAACTCTGGTTACTAATATTTTAAGGAGTCCCTTTGCGTCTTAAATGATCAGAGAAATCACTGAATAAAATACTCCTGAATACCTCAAAAATAGCAGCATTTTCAACTAAGCAGTCATTTGACAAACTTTGGTTGAATGCTTACCATGTGCTAGCCAATGTACTAAGCACTGGGTATAGAGATAATTAGTCTCATGAACAAATCACCAGTCAATAAAAGTTTATTATACATGAAGTTATATACAGAAGTGGCAAAAATAGACTATTTCTGCCCTCATTAAGTTTATATGCTAGCAGGGGAAAATGTGTATGATTATAATGTGATTGATTTTTCAATAATTGAGTGAATTTAAGCATTTTAGAAGCACAGAGAGGGAGTTCCTCATCCAGATGAGGGAGAAATGAAGGTGGGAAGGGCAGGTGTGGTGGACAAATTTAAAAATGACCCCCAAGGAGATGCCACCAAGATGGTTACATACGTTATTCCTGACTTCAACCTACCACCCCCCATGCACACACACAGAAGAAAAACAACTAACATCTATTCAAGAACAAGACACCACTGACAACTCCTAGGACATGGGAGTAAGGCTGAAGCACCCCCTGTACCATAGAGACCAAGACAGACTGGATTAGAAGGGTAAGACAAGTGGCTACACATTGACCACATCCCCTCTCCCAGGCCAGTGCAGTATCACATGGAAACAGCTGCCCTGAACTTTCAGTTCCTCCAGTGGGAAAAGAGAAGCCACAGGGACAACCAGTTCTCCCAGCATTGTGAGTCACTTCTTAGGAGCCCCTACTTAGACGTTGCACCATGGAGATTGAAGGGGAATCCTCAGGGCTCAACTGCTGGGAATCTGACTGTGGTGGAGAAGGGGGAGAAGCTGCAACAATCAGCACATGGATCTTGGCAGAGACCTGCAGTGCCCAAGTAGTAGTCCCAACCAGCAGTTTTGCTCATCTGAAGAACAAAGTTGGGGGTGCACTCTGACCAGAGAATGCAGTGGGCTGTATATCTGTCTGATTTGGATCCTCAAACAAGGAGTTATGCTGTACCTAAAGCCTGATTTGCCTATTACATGGCAAGAAACTGACCACAGCCCCACCTGTTGGGGTGAGTGTCTTCCAGCCCCATCTATCTAACCAGAAGGACTGGTGACAACTCCTAGAAGCTATGCAAATCACCATGCTCAAGCCAAAAGGCAAGCAGGCAGAGCTGACTGCCCCCACAGCAAAACTAGTACCCACCACAGAGCACTCTTGTGCTATGCATAGCCAGGAGAATTAATTCATAGCCAAGGCTGAGGGTAGCTCCCAGTCCCTCCTAGCAGGAGAGCCTGTTTGGGAAATTGAGAGTAGTCTGGAGAGGCCCCACCCATTCTCTCTAAGGCAAGAGGGCTGAGACAGCCCCATCCATATTGGAGAATGTCTTCTAGCACCATCTGACCAGAAGGCCTGGAAACAACTCCTGGAAGCTGTGCTGTCCTGCTTGACTCAAGTCAAGAGGCAGGTGGGCAGAGGCAATAATTTGCAGAACAAAGCAAATGCCCTATTCCATCAGAGAACTTGGGATGCAAGTCAGCTTGAGTTTAAGACAGCAAAGAGCTTTATTGACTTTAGAGCTGCTTCCCCCACTACACCTGGGCAGAGGATCTAATTCATAGCCCAGTTCATTGCTGAATAGAGCCTTCAGCCTGTCTAACCAGAAAACCTAACTAGAGCATACAGGAAGCTGCACAGCTCATTCAATAGCCCTACATACAGTAACACTTAAACAGACAGCACAGCCAGTGGTTTTCCCCACTTGTAGAACAAAACTGGTGACCTGACTTGACCAGAGAATTCAGTGCATACTCTGCCTTGATTTGGGTCCCTAAATAACAAACCACAAAGGCCCTGAGTCCTATCCTGCTGCATTGCCAGGGCAGGGAAGCTAATTCTTAGCTCCAACTATTACTTAATATAGTACCTAGTCCTGACTATCTGTAAGCCTGAAGAGAGAATACAGGCAACTATGGAACCTATCCCTTACTTGGGTAGGGAACCAAGTCAGCAGTCCTATCCAATTGTTCTTAGTCAGTGGAACACTCCCCCTCCCCAATCCCTGTCCTTAAAGCTCAAACAGTTGCCTTGCCCCAAAACAGACCATAATAGCAGACTTCATCTGCCCAAGGACATTACCAGCAGACACACCTAGAAATACAAACTGAGCTGACTGGTGAAGAACTGTCTCTGCCAAAGCAAACTTATAAAATCTAGAAGAGGAGTCCAATTACTCAAATGAACGGATACCAATATGAGGAATCAAGGATCACAAAAAATCAGGTAAATATAACACCACCAAAGAAACTAATATAGCTCCAATAACTTACCTTAAAGAAACGGAGCTCTATGAACTGTGAGACAAAGAAATCAGAATAATCCTCTTAAAGAGGTTTAGTGAACTCAAAGAAAACAAAAACAGACAACTGAACAAAATTAGGAAAATAATGCATGAACAAAATGAGAAGTTCAACAAAGAAATAGCAACCATCAAAAAATAAATAAGAAAGAAAGAAAGAAGAAAAAAATCCTTGAGCTGAAAAATATAATTGAACTAAAGAACTGAAAAACAAGTTTCAAAAGTAGACTCAAGTGTGCAGAAGAAAGAATCAGCAACCTGGAGGATAGGACATTGGACATTACTGAGTCAGAGGACCAAAAAGAAAAAAGAATAAAAAAGTGAAGAAAACCTAAAGTATTATGGGACATGAGAAGAAACAATATTTGCATTATAGCAATTCCAGAAGGAGAAGAAAAAGAGAAAGGGATACAAAGTATATTTAAAGCAATGATGGCTGAAAACTTCCTGATCCTAGGAAGAAAAATGGACATCCATATCCATGAGGCCTAAAGAATCTCAAACAAGTTGAACCCAAATAGGGCTATATCAAGACACATTATAATTAAATTGTGAAAAATCAAAGACAAAGAATTTTAAGATCAGTAAGAGAAAAGAGAGAAGTTACATACAAGGGAAACCCATAAGACTATAGGTGGATTTCTCAACAGAAACTTTTCAGGCCAGAGAATGGAGTAACATATTGAAAATACTGAGAAAAAATAACTGCCAACCAAGAATTCTATACCTGATAAAGCTATCATTCAGAAATTAAGGAAGTATAAAGGCTTTCTCCAACAAACAAAAGCTGAAGTAGTTCATTACCACCAAAGCTGCCTTACGAGAAGTGAGTTCTTTGAGTGGAAGCAAAACAAAAACACTCATTAACATCATAAATACATAAAGAGGTAGTATAAATCTCACTGGTAATGGTAAACATATAGTCATACGTAAGTCTACAGTATGGTAATAGTGGTCCATAATTCACTTGCAATTGTAATTTAAATTTATTTATTTTTTTAAAGATTTTATTTATTTTTTTTACAAAGAGAGATACACAGCAAGAGAGGGAACACAAGCAGGAGGGAGTGGGAGAGGGAGAAGCAGGCCTCCCACCAAGCAGGGAGCTCGATGCGGGGCTCGATCCCAGGACCTTGGGATCATGACCTGAGCCGAAGGCAGATATTTAATGACTGAGCCACCCAGGCGCCCCTCTAGTTTAAATTTAAAAAGAAAAAATGAATGTAGTAAAATAACCATAACTGCAATAATCTGTTACTATTACACACACACACACGTAGATTGTAACAGTAATAACCTAAAATGTAAGTGGAAGGAGAAGTAAAAGTGTAGTGTTTACTAATCCTATTAAAATTCAGTTGTAATGAGATTAAATTGGGTGTTTTAAGTTTAAGATATTTTATGTAAGCCTCAGGGTGACCACAAGGGAAAATCTTGCAGTAATTACACAAAAGAAGTGACAAAAAAGTGAAAGTATATGATACCAAAAAATATCAAAACACCAAAAAGACAGGAGGATAAGAAATAAGGAACAACAGATCTACAAAATAACCAGAAAACAATTCACAAAATGGCAACAGTAAGCACTTACCTATTGATAATTACTTTAAATATAAATGAATTAAATTCTCCAATTAAAAGACACAGAATGGCTGAATATATAAAAAACAAGATCTAACAATATGCTGCCTATAAGAGACTCACATTACCTTTAGAGATACACATAGACTGAGAGTGAAGGAATGGAAAGAGGCATTTCAAGCAAATGGTAACCAATAAAAAGAAAGAGTAACTATACTTACATCAGACAAAATAGACTTCAAATAAAAAATGGTAAAGTGAGAGAAAGAAAGTCATTATATAATGATAAAGGAATTAATAATTCAAAAAGATATAACAATTGTAAATATTTATGTGTCCAACATTGACGTATCTAAGTATATAAAGCAAAAGCTACCAAGGACTAAAGGTAGAAATAAATAAATAGCAAAACATAATGACTGAGGATGTCAATACCCCACTCTCAACAATGGATAGATCATCCAGAGAATAAATAAGAAAATAGTGGATTTTAACAACACCAAACACCAAATGAACCTCACAGACATATACAAAACATTCTATCCAACAATAGAAAAGCAATATTCTTCTCAAGTGCACATGGAGCATTTTCTAGGATAGACCCACCTATTAGAACACAAAACAAGGCTTAGCAAATTCAGAAGACTGAAATCATATCAAGTATCTTCTCTGACTACAATGGCATGAAATTAGAAATCAATAATGGGAGGAAAACTGTAAAACTCACAAACACATGGCAATTAAACAACTCTCCTGAATAAACAATGGATCAAAGAAGAAATTAAAAGGGAAACAAAAAAGTTTCTTGAGACAAATGAAAATGGAAACACAATATACCAAAACTTGTGGGATACAGCAAAAGTAGCTCTAAAAGGGAAGCTCATAGCAATAAACACCTGCATTAAATAGCAAGAAAGATCACAAATAAACAACCTAACTCCATGCCTTAAGGAAAAGAAAAACAAACTGAACCCAAAGTTGGCAGAAGAAGAAGAAAAAAATCTAATAGATTAGAGCAGAAATAAATGAACTAGAGAAGAGAAAAATAGAAAAGATTAATCAAACTAAGTTGGTTCTTTGAAAAGATAAAATTGACAAATCCTTAGCTAGACTAACCAAGGAAAAAAGAGAAAGGATTAAAATCAACAAAATTATAGGTGAAAAAAGAAACATTACAACTGATACCACAGAAACTCAAAGGATCATAAGAGGCTACTATGAAAAACTATATGCCAAAAAACTGGACAACTTAGAAGAAATGGAAAAATTCTTAGGAACATAAAACTTACCTAAACAAAATCAGAAATAAATAGAAAATGTGAAGAGACAAATTACAGTAAGAAGATTGAATCAGTATCAAAAATCTCCCAACAAAGAAATGTTCATGCCCAGATGGCCTTATTGGTAAATTTTACCAAACATTTAAAGAAGAACTAACACCAATCCTTCTCCCAAAGAATCAAAGATGAGGGAATACTCCCAAACTCATTTCACAAATCCAGCATTGTCCTGATACCCAAACCAGAAAAGGGTACCAGTAGAAAAGAAAACTATAGGCCAAATCCTTGATGAATACAGATGTAAAAATTCTCAATAAAATACCAGCAAACAAAATTCAGCAGCATATTAAAAGGTTCATACATCATGATCAAGTGGATTTATCCTTGGGATGCAAGGATGGTCAATACCAACCCATGGGGTTGTGACAGATCACATTAATACAATGAAAGAAAATAATCACATGACCATCTCAATAGGCAAAGAAAAAAGCATATGACAAAATTCAACATCCATTCATGAAGAAAACTCTTAAAAAATTAGGCATAAAAGAAACATATCTCAACATAATGAAGGTCATACATGACAAGCCCATAGCTAATATCACACCCAATGGTGAAAGGTTGAAAGCTCGTTCTCTAAGATCAGAAACAAGACAAAGGTGTCCACTCACCACTCTATTCAACATAGCACTAGAATCCTAGCTAGGGGAATTAGGCAAGAAAAAGAAATAAAAGGTATCAGAATTAAAGAAAGAAGTAAATTTGTTTGTACTTGCAGATGACATACTTTTATATAAAGAAAATTCTAAAGACTCAACAAAAAACTGTTAAATCTAATTAATAAATTCAGTAAAGTTTCAGGATACAAAATTAACAGTCAGCAGCATTTCTATACACAAATAACAAAATTTCTGAAAAAGACATAAAGAAATCAATCCCATTTATAATGGCATCAAAAACAATAAAATTTAACTTAGGAATAAATTTAAGTAAGGAGGTGAAAGATCTTTACTCTGAAAATTATAAGACAATGATGAAAGAAATTGAAGATGGAAATAATGGAAAGGTATCCTGTGTTTATGGATGGGAAGAATTAATACTGTTAAAATGTCAATACTACCAAAAGCCATCTATGGATTCAATACAATCCCTATCAAGATTTCAATGGCATTTTTTACAGAAGTAGAAAAAACACTCCCAAAATTTAAATGGAACCACAAAAGACCCTGAATAACCAAAGCAATCCTGAGAAAGAACAAAGCAGGAAGCATCATATTTCTTGATTTCAAGCTATACTATAATAAGCTATAGTCATCAAAACAGTATGGTACTGGCATATAAACAAATAGATCAATGGAACAGAATCAAGAGTCTAGAAAGGAACCCAAGAAATATAGTCAGCAAATATTTGACAAGAAAGCCAACAATATTCAACAGAGAAAAAGACAGTCTTTTCAATAAATGATGCTGGAATAATTGGATAGTCACACATAAAAGAATGAAACTGATCCATATCTTATACCACTCACAAAAATGAACTCAAAATGGATTAAAGACTTTAATAAAAGATATGAATCTCCTAAAAGAAAACAGAAGAATAGAATTCCTTGACATGTATCCTGGTAATGATTGCTGGATATGACACATAAAGCATAAGCAACAAAATAAAAAATAAACAAGTGGGACTACATCAAAAGAAAAAGCTTCTGCACAGCAAAACAAACAAACAAATAAAAAATACAACGAAGTGAAAAAAGAAAATTATGGAATGGGAAAAATATTTGTAAGCCATATATCTGATAAAGGATTAATATCCAAAATATATAAAGAGCTCATACAACTCAACACCAAAAACCAAATAAACAAACCAAATAACCCAATTAAAAAATGGGCAAAGGAACTTAATAAACATTTCTCCAAAGAATATATATGAAAGGCAAACAGGTACATGAAGAAATGCTCAACATCATTACTCATTAAGGAAATGCACATTAAAATCATAGTGAGATATCACCTCACACCTGTTTGAATAGCCACCATTGAAAAGACAAGAGATAACAAATGCTGGTATGGGTGCAGAGTAAAGGGAACCCTTGTGCACTGTTGGTGGGATTGTAAGTTGGTACAGCCACTACAAAAAACAGAATAGAGGTTCCTCAAAAAATTAAAAATAGAATTACGATATAATCCAGCAATTCTACTTCTGTGAATATATCCAAAGGAAATAAACATTAACTTGAACAGATATCTGCACCCATGTCTACAGCAGCATTATTAGCAATAGCCAAGACATGGAAACAACCTATGTGTATCCATGGATGGATGAATGATGAATGGATAAAAAAGCTGTGATACACACACACAAACACACACACACTGGGATATTATTTGGTCATAAAAAATGAGGAACTCCTACCGTTTGTGACAACAGGGATGGAAATTGAAAGCATTACACTAAGTGAAATAAGTCAGACAGAGAAAAACAAATATGTGGAATTTAAAAAGAGAAAACCAAACACATAAAAAAGGAGATCTAACTTGTGGTTACTAGTGGCTAAGGGTGAGGGGAAGGGAAACTGGTGGAAGGTGGTCACAAGGTATAGATTTTCACTTGTAAGGTAAGTAGTAGGGAGGTAATATACAACATGATAACTATAGCTAACGTGGCTGTATGGTATATAGAACAGTTAAGAGTGTAATTCTTATTGAATTCCCATCACAAGAAGAACATTTTTTCTATTTTTTCTTTTTTTTCCCTTTCTTTTATTTTTATCATGTCTAGATGAGAAGATGAACCTAGTGTAATCATTTCACAATATATGTAAAATCAAATCATCATGCTGTACACCTTAAATTTATATAATAATGTCCATTATTTCTCAATAAAACACGGACAGGTGGTATTCTTGCCTTTTGGTATTCCTATCTTTGTATAATCTCATCCCTATGAGTGTGGGTGGGACCTGTGTGATGCTTATAACCAATACAATATGACAAAAGCAATGGGATGTCACCTCCATGATTGTATCACTTAAGATTTGGCTTCTATCTTTCTAGCATACTCCCTCTATTGGATTCTTGGCTTGTACTCTTTGACAATATAAGTAGCCATGTTGGAGACATCCATATGTCAAGGAACTAAGGGCTTCCTCTTACCAATAGCCATCTAGGAACTGAGGGTAGCCTCCAGCCAATAACTGAAAAACAAATGGACCCTCTATCCAACAGGAGTCAAAGAACTGAATCCTGCCAACAGTGTAACCCAATGTAATCCTGCCAATGTAAGCTTGGAAGTGGATATTCCCCAAGTCTGTTCAAATGAGACCTCAGACTGATTGACACATTGGTGGTAGCCTTATAAAAGACAATGAAGCAGGATTCAACTAAGAAATGTCTGGATTATTGATCCACAGAAACCATAAATAATAAATAACAACAAAAACAACAACAATAATAATAAATATCAATGAATGTTTTTAAGTCACTGAGTTTGTGGTAATATTGTTATGCAGCAGTAGATAACTGGTACAACAAGTAAGACTTGAAGGAGACCGATGCCTGAGCTAAGTATTAAAGTATAAGACAAGAGGCATAAGGTAGTGAAAAGCACTCTAGGCAAACGGGACAGCATAACTAAAAGAACACAGACAGGAAGCAGTAGGGTTTGATAACTGCACAACTATTTCTATGTTACTGAACCACAGGTACAAAGCATTGAGTGGTGGGAGATAAGGAAGGAGAGGTAGTTGAGTAGGGGTTCCACTGTGAAGGATCTTTTGGGCTTGTATGTCATATTAATGATTTGGATTTTATTCTATAGATGACATGAAACTACTGAAATATTCAAGAAGGGCAGAGTTTTATGGAGAGTTTTATGGTTTATGTAAGACCACTCTGGAAACTATGTGAACAGATTACTTTGAGGATAACAAGGACCAAAGATGCCCTCCAGTTGACAAAATGTTCCTCAATGGTAGGTCAAGGTAATAAAAGATGAGGATTGGAACCATGTAAAGAATAGAAAGACGGTAACTGATTTGAGAAACAGTTAGCAAGTAAAATCAGCAGAACTTGGGAATTAATTGGCATGAAGGCATGAAGGGAAGGAAGAAGTCAAAGATGATAATTTGATTTATAATTTGGATAATCATTAGTGATGGTTACATCAACTAGGACAAAGAATGCAGGAAGACAAAGAGCAGCTCCAGGAGGAAAAGGTAAATGGAGTTTTTTTGTTTGTTTTTTTGTTTTTAAGATTTTATTTATTTGAGACAGAGAGAGCGAGAGAGCATGGAAGAGGGGAGGGTCAGAGGGAGAAGCAGACTCCCCGTTGAGCAGGGAGCCCGATGTGGGACTCGATCCCAGGACTCCAGGATTATGTCCATCTGAGCCACCCAAGTGCCCAGTAAATGGAGTTTTTAATTAATCTGAAGCTCAGGGCTGAGCTCTGCATAGAGATGTAGATCTGAGTCTTGAGCATAGTGATACTGGCTGAAATCAAGAGTCAAGATTGACCAGAAACAACAGGAAAAATCAGATCTGTGAGTTGAAGAAAGAACTTGAGGGAAAACAGTGGTTAGGGAATATACAGCAGAAAAGATTACAGCAGTGACAAAGCAGGAAGGTTAGAGAGAGAGACATGAGAAAAGTTTTAAAAGCTTATTAGAAATTACATCTTATATTTAATAAATTCCCTTTATATAATTTGCTTCAGTTGATCTGGACTTGAGCAGACCGGTGTTGAGTGCATATAAAACTCCTCTCCTTCATCTCACTTTTCTTCTCCATCTACCTTTCATATGCTTCCCTTAACCAAATGACTTTCTACACTTTTTTGATAAAAGTGGCACCAACTCTATAGAGGGTACTGGAAGGGAAGATTCTGGCGGTAATTCTAGAGGAGGTTCTGATACTTTGAAATATGTACTGGGAATAATAATAATTTGCCCTCAAGGAGATTGCTTTGGCTATTGGAAATGAGAGAGAGGTTAAGGACAGAGGGCCACTGAGAATTATTTTTCAGAAAGCAGTTCAATGTTGTATTTTTCAGGAGAATTGATTTTAAAGAGAAACAGATTGGTATAATAGAAAGAACACTGGGCTAAAAGGATTCTTTGATATTAGCATTATAAGAGTATTAAAGGACCAAGACTGGGGGTGAGGAAGTAGGAACAGAAAGGAAAAGAGAAACACTTTGTATGAAAACATGGCAGAATTTTGTACCACCCTTTTGGTGGTGAGGAAAGGATAAAGAGCTGCTTGAATATTTCAGTATCTATGTGCTGTGATAATGCTGATGTGGTTACTGACTGGCGGTTAGAGCCGCAGAAGAAAAAGCCAGTTTTCTAAAAATTTACAAGATGGCTTTATAGATGGTTTGTTTGAGCCAATGATGAGATAGATAATAGAAGTTAATTGTGTATAGCAGAGACACAGAGCAAGCAGTTAGATGAGAGGGTGAATAACTCATACAGAACTCGAACCTGGAAAGAAACATGGTTGTTGGATCCTTTAGCATTGAAAACACCTTCAGAGTTAGAAAACAGAGACCATTTTGGAAGCTAGAAGAAGGAAATAAAAGAGAAAAGCAGTGTCTATGGAGGTAGGAGAGGAACCAGGACTGCATTCATTCTTTTGTGCCCTTTTATCTGTTTCCTGAGAAAGGAGACATGATTTAGAGTAGATGTCTCATTGCTCAATTCACATAGAATACAGAGGTTATTTCAGTTCACCACAGGACACAGAACACAAATGTAGCACCAATAAGAGAAGTGATGATAGATTTGAACATGAATTCCCACATGTTACAAGTAAATTTCCTTTTGAGTACAAATCATGGTGTCTGGTTTCAGGAGAAGATTTACTGGCAGCAGTGTAAACCCCTAGAAGGTTACTGTCTTACCCAGCTAATAGGGAGAAAAGCATGGACTTATTTTTAGTTAGACATGCTGAATTTTAAAACCACAAAAACGAATCCCCAAAGTTCTTCACACTAAGCAAGACAAGAAATTTATTTTGTGACTGTTATCAAAAGAGAGCGGTCTTGGATAATTAGGCTCAAGTCATTTTACTTGTAAAATTAACTCTCATGATTGTAATGAAGTAATTTTCATTAGGGAGGTAACTTTTTAGAAAGTTACACTTTAATTTGATCAGAAAAAATATACAATTGTCTACATGTTTTGCTTTGACATTTTTCAAAAAATATAATTAGCAACTGATATTCCCTGATTGTATCACAAAAGCAAATTTAGATTCCAGGGTTCCAACAGTCTCTAAACCTCTGGCACATTCTTAATCTCTAAGTCTCTATATTCTGTTGAACCAATAAGCTGTCTTGGCAAAGCACCTCTACTTGCAAAAATGTGCCATTTCACCATGACGGTTTCTATAACGAATGATCAAGAAACCCCTGTCTTATTTCTAACATTCATCACAAAAGCACCAAGTCTAAAAAAAAAAAAAAAAGTACTTATAATGCAGCTCCTAAGAGATCAACCCAAGGCATACTATTTTCTACCAAAACATATTTAGATGGAGTTAGGAAATTACTATAGTCCAAATACATCTCTGAATTAAAATATAGTTTCCTCAACCACTGAGATGGACAACCTACTTAGGATAATGATTAAATGGTTACAATTCCAAAACTTTCCATGAGATCATGATTAATTTGATGATTATAATATTAAGGATCAGGTAAATCTGGCTTTTCTAAGCAACCTTTATAAACTATTCAATTAGGCAGTGGGATCAGAATGGATGTCCTTTTACTACCCTTTTAGTATACCATGATATTCCATGACTTAGTGAATACAGACACTGACAAGGGCTTCAATTAAGCTTTCCTTTCTTAAATCTGTGTATTACTGCAGTTTCGATGTTCTATAATGCCTAGGATGGTTTTTTCCATATAATAGTAAATATTCATGAAATGTCTGTTGAAAGCCTCAATTAAGTAGTATCAATTTATATTCACTTAGATGCATCCTGGACGCTACACACTGTGTGATTCTTGAGCACTCAGTAAGTACTGCAGATTGTATTAATGAAAAAGTAGGCATTTATACTGTTAATTCAAGAAACATAAACTATGTAAGTCAAGCTTAGTCTTAACTATGGCCATGTCATTTATGAAATGATAGCTTTGGGATTTTTTTCTCTGTTGCTCCCTTCAACATTTTATTGTTAGATATACTAACAATGCAATACACATAGAGGCCAGTTACTTTTGAGTTGTGCCAAAATTAAATGTAATTTTCTACAAGTTTAAATATTTTAAAAGGAGCACACATATTTTCATGAAAGAGGAAATTTAAAATTTTAAGGGTTTAGTAATATATCCAAGCAAATGGTTTCGAGAAGCTGCTCTTCATTTTGAAAAAAATCCTAATCACACAAATAACTATTTTTTGAAGATTTGGTAGTATATATTTTAATAGATGATATTTAGTCCTAGTAAATCATTTACAGTCCTTGCCACAAAGCGTCTCTTTATAGACAACTCATTTATTCCAAGGAAAATCTAGAGCACTCTCAATGCAATTTCATTAGGCTAACATTTTTGCATATAGATGCTTAGTTTGAGATTTATAAACAATTAAGGGAATCACAGTTGTTTTTAATTTTTTTTTCCAATCTTCAAGCAGCCTTGAATTTTTTCAAAAGAAATCATTAATAAGGAAGAAGAAAGAAAGAAAGAAAGAAAGAAAGAAAGAAAGAAAGAAAGAAAGAAAGAAAGAAAGAGGAAGGGAGGGAGGGAGGGAGGGAAGGAAGGAAGGAAGGAAGGAAAGAAAGAAAGAGAAAGAAAGAAAGAAAGAAAGAGAAAGAAAGAAAGAAGAAAGGAAGGAAGGAAGGAAGAAAGAAAGAAAAAGAAAGAAAAAAGAAAGAAAGAGAAAAAGAACGGAAGAAAATTAGTACAATTAAACATGCTATTACAAAGGTATTTAAATTATACTTGCCCATATCATTTGTATCAAAAATCAATTTATAACTTAATTCATGTAAGCTTATTTCACAGTAAAGGTATAATTCAATTTGATGAGCTGTGATAATGAATGAGTTATATTTCTCAAGTCTTTATAACAGACCTGTAATATAATGCCAATTGCAATGTTATAATGTAACACACATACATAAAAACTAAAATTACAATAAATACATAAAAATTACATTAAATTTTGAATGGCAAGTTTGTATTTAAGCAATTTAAGTAGTGTTTAAGAAGTAAAAATTGGACCTGACTGAAAAAAGGACAGAATAGATTCTCCAGTCTAAGCTCTCAAACATAAAATGTTTCAGAGAAAGTTGAGAGATATGTACAATCCAAAGGGTAGCAAAAATTGGCATTCCATCCTCATTTTTTATAATTAAGTAGATTCAAGAAAACATTAAAAACAGATTTGAAATATTTTGGTGTGACTCAAGAGCCATCAAAACTAAATTTGATTTAAAATATAAGCAATCTAAGACATGAATAAAGAAAAGCATATTTAACTTTTTCATTTGAGGTATTCACATGAAGATGGTTGAAATTCTATTAATTTTGGAGAAGGCTTTTATCAAAACAAGCTGGAGCATCAGACAAAGTAAACACAATTACACATATAAAACTGAGATGTAGAAAATTATCAGCCAGATAATTGCTATGTCTAATTCTCACAATCACTTTGAAATGGAATTTATCATGACACTAAATGTAGTCTGCTGCTTGTATGAAATGAAAATTACAAAGTTTAAAAATATATGGGACATAATGAATATTTTTGGATTCTTTAAAATGTCTATAATAGCACTACCTTCAGGCTTGCTTATGTAAAAGTGAAACATATATATGATATATAATTATACACACAAATGTGATATACATATCTATATATAGATATAGAGATATATAGATATGGTCTTTGTTAATAAAGCCACAAATAGAGTCAGATTTGCAGTAATTTATTTTTTCCAATGACCTAACAGAAAGGCAGAAGGGAAGGAAGGAAGCAAAGGAGGAAGAAGGAGGGACTTTTATCAAAGCCTGAAATATAAAGCAAAATGGATCATCAAAGGGGAATATCAGTCCTCTCTATTAAAAAAGGAAATCAATATTTCAAAACCCAAACTACCAATTATAGTAGATACACTACCTCCTTAAATTTTATTGGCTTATGGATACATAATCAGTCAAATCCTATGTGTATATATGTTTATCAGTTGTTCCTGCTGTCTATTATTAAATCCCTCAAACTTCAGTGGCTTAATTGCAATCATTTTATAAAATCTCACATTTGTGTGTCACAATTCAGTTAGGGTCCAGCTGAGTAATTCTCCTTTCCAGGTGTTACCGACAGATTAGGCTACTCTGAAAAGTCCCAGGTGCCTTGGGAGAGATGGTTGGAAGGCTAAGGTCAGCTTGGGCTAGAGCACCCACATGGCCTCTCTCCAGCATGGAGTCTAAAGGTAGTCAGGCTGGGGCGCCTGGGTGGCTCAGTCGTTAAGCGTCTGCCTTTGGCTCAGGTCATGATCTCAGGGTCCTGGGATCGAGCCCCGCATTGGGCTCCCTGCTCGGCAAGAGGCCTGCTTCTCCCTCTCCACTCCCCCTGCTTGTGTTCCCTCTCTCGCTGTATCTCTCTCTGTCAAATAAATAAAAATCTTTAAAAAAATAAAAAAATAAAAAAAAATAAAGGTAGTCAGGCTTTTATATATGGCAGCTCAGGGATTCCCAAAGGGAGTGTTTCAAGGGAGCCCAGGTGGAAGCTGCAAGACTTCCTATGACCTAACCTCAAGCATCTGAGAATGTCACTTCTGGAGTCTTCTATCAGTCAAGCCAGACCTGAAGGCCACATCAGACACAGAAGGAGGGGACTCCAACATCATGTCTCAGTGGGAAAAGTAGCAAAAGATTTTTGGCTATTTTGAATCTTCTACACAAAGTCACACTGGAAGATATACCAGGAAGAAAGAAAGATATATAGAAACATACATTAAGAAAGATGCACAGCTTACGGATATATATTTTGTTGATGCTTTACCAATATTATTTTTGGAAAAGAATTGGTTGTTTCTAGTTATATCTTATTTAAAGTTGTTTGGGTTTAAATTACTGTATGGTGACTAACATAATAAAAATTAAATAATTAAATAAATAAATATTGTAACAATTTTTTTTTAAGATTTTATTTATTTATTTGACAGAGAGAGACACAGTGAGAGAGGGAACACAAGCAGGGGGAGTGGGAGAGGGAGGAGCAGGCTTCCGGCGGAGCAGGGAGCCAGACACGGGGCTCGATCCCAGGACCCCGGGATCATGACCCGGGCCGAAGGCAGACGCTTAACGACTGAGCCGCCCAGGCGCCCCTTTATTTATTTATTTGACAGAGAGAGACACAGCGAGAGAGGGAACACAAGCAGGGGGAGGGGGAGAGGGAGAAGCAGGCTTCCCTCTGAGCAGGGAGCCCGATGCGGGGCTCGATCCCAGGACCCTGAGATCATGACCTGAGCCGAAGGCAGACGCTTAACGACTGAGCCATCCAGGCGCCCCACCAATTTTTTTAATGTGGAAACTTTAAAGCTGTAGCTCTTTTTGGGGGGTTGTTTTATTATTTTTTTTTTAAGATAATTATTTTCCCATTCCAAGGAGCCTAGTTTAGCCAAATAGGAGGCAGATGTGAGATGACTTGTTTTCAGGCACACTACCTTGGTAGGCCACTAAATTTTGCAGGAGAATATTAGTCCTCCCATCATGTCCAACCGTTAGGAAAATGACTGTGAAAATAACTGGTAACATAACGTACCCACATTCCAGGTATTTCTTAGAGAATATCACTTTATTCATAGCCACTCACAGCTTAGCAAAGACCAGCTAAAACAAATGCTGGAAATAGTGAATTCCTGAGACCATCCAGTACTTGCAGCCCTCCAACGCTTGTTTGCACATGGGTTCATCCAAGCCAGGAGTTTAACACCTCATTGTTTTAATGTCCTATTGATAATCTTGTACTAAATTGAACTTTGACATTACACCATTACCTCCACTGATAGCCTTCATAAGACCTGCCTTTTAAAGCTCATTATTATATCTATTATGTGAATGTAATTGAAGCTGTGGCTCATAACATCACTCCTGTTTCCTTTAGGAGAATCTTCAGGTAAAATTTCTCTCTGCTTGAGTACCAGAAATAGTCGAACTTCTCTGAAGCAACTAATTTGTCTTTATTTTGGGACCCCAAATCATGTAACCGGTTATTGTTTATCATTTCCTCTTTGCCATGTCTGCTAAAAGTCAAAATTGTTGCCTAACTCTGCTCAACTGAAAGAACATGAACTCGAGTGCTAACTTCATGCCATGGGTTAACTCATTTTTCATTGCCCTGTGTTCTATTTGAAACCTACCTATTTTTGAAAAAAAAACCTAAGTAGTAAAAGGTTAAATGAAAGATAAATACCCAAACATTGTTCATTGAGTGTTCACTATGTGTTGCAAAGAGCTTACAAGTGGAATGCTATCTTACTAGGCCTTTGGACACATGTTTTCCAGCTATGGGAAACAGGAACATATACTTAATGGGTGATCTTAGCTGAGTCTAATCAGATATTGGGTGTGTGTGACTAGAGCTATCCCTCCTTGAATCTATTTGAATTGAAGGGCTGAAAGAATAATACAGAGTGTTAATAGTTGGGATTCAGAAATTTTCAGGCCTGTATGGTAACCATGATTGGTAAGAAAGGAATGATAGTCCCAGAAAAAAACTCACCCTGAAGAAAGACTTCGGCATTTGCTAATATTTTAAATGGTCAATCTAAAATAACCCCAAATAGTAAATCATGTTTTAGTTTCCTAAATGTGCATACTGTAAATGTCATTTGGGGTGGGGGCAATATCTTATAATTCATTAAATGTAAGGCTCAAACTATTGTAAAGATTGTTGTTACTGTTTTTCACTTGTTCTGTTTGGGAATAAATATATTAACACTTGCTCTAAATATTTTCAGGTTAAAGCAGTGGTACTCAACCAAGAGAGATGACCAAAGACACTTTTGCTTGTCACAACTGGGGGTGGTCGTAGTATTGGCATCTAATTGATTAAGGACAGGGATGCTGCTAAACATCTTTCAATGCACAGAAAAGCCTCCCACAATAAAAAAATTACCTAGTCCAAAATGTCATTAGCGCTGAGACTGAGAAACTCCGTGTTAAAGTCACGTGTTATGATGTAAAATTCTCAGCTCTTAACCAATAACTAGTGTAAGAGTTTAAAACATTGTTAAACTTTTGGAAAAAACAATTGTTGGTGTTTGGTAGTACTGGAGGCTCTATGCAATTATGTTCTGTTTATGTCTGCACACCCAACATCTAGCATGAGGCCTGGCCTACAAAGGCTTGTTGAAATAAGGGGTGAATGGATGATCAACAGCCATTATGAAAGGATTCTGCTGATTTCCATAGTGATGACAGTCAGCCTTTATTCTATGCAGGAGGTAACAGTCTGGCTCTTCAACCACCCTAGAGAAGGTCCCTTTTGCCTCTCTCTTACTTGGTTCTCACTGTAGTCAGCATTAGAGAATATCTGCAATTAAGGTATTTATGAGAGGATGTGCTTACAAATTGAATGAAATCCAGTACCTGTGCAATCTTAAGACATCTGATATTTCAGAGAGGCAGTCTAATGGATGTATTTGCTATCTCATCATCCAGACCAACCCAGTACTATCCTCATATTATGTAAGCTCAAGGAGCAGAGTGCCTGGATATGATGCTCTCTGCTTGTTTGAAGTGTTAATATGAGAACTATTTGGTTAAAGAGCATTTCTGTATCTCCTGTGATACTAAGTTAAAGCCATTGTCCAGTGTGTCATATAATATACTTTATGCACACCCCATGTTATAATTCAAACTTGAGATTTGTTCCAGAAAAAAAAAAATGCCTCAGGATATCATTTTTCTGTCATCAAAAATGCGAAACTATATATATAATCAACTATATTTATTTTTCACCTTAGCTACAAGAAAAATAAGCTGCCTGAAATCATTTGCTCTTTCTGAGGCTATATGGTGAGTGGCTAGGATGACACACCCTAGAGCCAGGCTGTCTGGATTCCAATCCCAGAACCATCACTTACTAGATGGAGACTTCACTTCTTTGTGTTGTGTTATCATGCCCATGTCATATATTAATTTCATGTCTCTTCACTTCTCTGTGCCTCTGTTTCCCCACAGCCAAAGTGAAGATAATAATTACATTGATTAGGCCATTTTTAGGATTAAAACTGTTAACTGTAAAGTACTTAAAATAGTGCCTGATACATAGGAAGCCCTTGATAAGTATCACCTGCCTTCTTCAGATAATTACAAGTCTGCTGTATTTTCTAGTAGCCCTTTGACTTGTAAGCTTTATAAAGCCAGAGCTTTATGTAGATTGCTCACCAATGAACTGCCAACCTCCAGCAGAATAGCTAACATATAGCATGTCTTTAAAAACATGTGTTGAATAAAACTGGAGGCCTCACTTTACCAACAGGTAATAATTACACTGTGAAGCTTGACCCTCAGATGGGGAAACTGTTCAGAGAGCAAAGGTGAACCTTATACCAGTGTGAAAAATCTAGACCACAGATGCTGATGAAAGAGTATTATACCAACCACGTTTAGGTGTTACACTCAGAGCTAAATCAGAGGGGATTCAGTGAGATTTCCAAAAAAAAAAAAGAGAGAGAGATATTTCCCTTAACATTCACTTACAAAATTCCTTAAGGAACAATTTTCACTGCAGGTGGTACAGCCTCTGACTCTAAAACAAAAAAACTTTGCATTCTACATGATAGATGCAAAGAGGAGTCAGAAACCTTTTCCTCCAGAAAGTTTATCATCCAGTATCTATGAGGAATGTAGAGCCTAGTTACTGGGGAATTTTTAAGGTGTTTTTTGTAATTATAGACACAAAATGTTAGACGTGCCCTTTTTCTCGAAGAATTTGCTTTCAGTTTAGAAGCATTTTTACTTGAAGATAGCATATATCTTGTTTGGATTTTACCTTTCTTTTTTTAAAAGATTTTATTTATTTATTTAGAGAGTGCATGAGTGGGGGGAGGGGCAGAAGGGGAGGGAGAGAGAGAATCTCTAGCAGACTTGCAAAGAGCGTGGAGCCCATCACAGGACTCCATCCTAGGACCCTGAGACCATGACCTGAGCTGAAATCAAAAGTCGGATGTTTAGCCAACTCAGCCACCCAGGTGCCCCAGATTTTACCTAATATAATCATATCAGTGAGCATCAGAGTAAATTATGGGATTTCAGGTTGCAAAGGAAAAGGTTATTATTACCTCAAACTGTACATTCTCTTAGAGATTTGACAAGAGAATTGAACTGTCCAAAAAAAAAAAAAAATCTAACTTTTCAAAAGCCATTCTATAGTTATTCAGAGACCACATAAATTATATCTTGCCAAATGTTGGAAATAAAATTTTGGTCCTGTCATAAATATGTCTAAGAAATCACACAGTGTTTAATTAACTGAAAAACAAATCTCACCTGCTGCCCACCACTTAATCAACCTATAAAAGGAACAACGTGCTTTGTTGCAGGATTTTTGCAGAGGTAAATCTCTACCTACTAGAAATGAAATAGTAAGGTAATGATGGCAAAAGCAGCTGAAAAGATTTCACTCCTAAAGTTAGCTCTCCAAACAGCTCCAAATTTAAAGAAAACCATCTGGACAACAGGCCAGACACTTTCAGCTCTGTGGTAAAAAGGTACTACTGAAATCTAAATGATTCTGGTAATGTCATTCTAATGTTCTATGACATTATAAAACTTGATTACTGTGTTGTGTCACCATTCCATGTCATTTATTAATTTCATTTCTCTCCTTATTTTTGTCCTGATCATTCCACAAAATTAAAGGGCTGGAAGAGAAGCTGACTTTTCACCATTTAACTAGACTCTGTTAGGATTCCCAATTATGATGTGATTTTGAGAGTCATTCCAAAGTGAAACATCCATCATCTGACAGCTTTAGATTTCTAAAGTTTACAAAATGTACAATGTTTGTAATTTTTTTAAGATTTTATTTATTTGACACAGAGAGAGCACAAGCAGGGAGAGTGGCAGGCAGAGGGAGAGGGAGAAGCAGGCTCCCCGCTGAGCAAGGAGCCCCAAATCAGGGCTCAATCCCAGAACCCTGGGTTCATGACCCAAGCCGAAGGCAGACACTTAACCTACTGAGCCACCCAGGCGTCCCTGTTTGTAATTTTTTAACATGTAATGAGAAAAATTGATAGTCCTTTGTGAATTATTTTTTCTAAGCCTTCATTTCCTTTTTCCTTAGATGGTTAAGGACAAAGTTTTCTTCCCTCCCTGCCCTTTTTTGGCTTTATAAGCTCGTCTCTAAAAAAAAACCTGAAGAGGGTGCCTGGTTGGCTCAGTCGTTAAGCGTCTGCCTTCAGCTCAGCTCATGATCACAGGGTCCTGGGATCGAGCCCCACATCGGGCTCCCTGCTTGGTGGGAAGCCTGCTTCTCCCTCTCCCACTCCCCCTGCTTGTGTTCCCTCTATCACTGTGTCTCTCTCTGTCAAATAAATAAATAAAATCTTTAAACAAAAAAGAAAAAAAACCCTGAAGATTGCTTTAATACATCTTGAGACTTAAATGATGAAGGAAGAACAGGGATATGTATTAAGATTTCATTAAATCTCATGCACTGTGCTTGGTTCTTTGTAATAGATTATGTCATGTAATTGCCACAATAACCTTCTGTGATTTACATTATTATCTATTTTATAGGTTGAGAAATGGGGGCTTAGCAATATTAGATAACTTATCGAAAGTCATGCAGTTAGCTAGTGGCTGAAGCAGGCTTCCCTTTCAAACCTAGGTCTTCCAACTGTATGTCTAGTGCCTTTCCCACCATACCACACATGCACAAACAGGTCATTAGGAGATTCTCACCCTGACCTACACTCTGGTAATCTAGCAATTACCACCAAAGAAATGGTCAAAATTCATTCCATTTGAATATGGTCATTATGCATAAATAACTCTTGTTTACTTTGTCCTTGACAGTGTTCCAGGTAGGCTCACTAAAAGAGGTTCAAATAAGAGAACTGCTTTCAGAAAAGAGAAGGCATATAGAAAATGATCATATATGAAAATTCTCTGATTGAGATCTACAATTAAAAAGGAATTAGAGCAGTACCTCTTGACTAAGAATGGAACTCAGAAGAGTTCAATATCTCACTATACATCTCATTTCTGGGTTTAACTTGATCTATCTGCAGAGTAAACATTATTTAAATCAATCCTTCTGAAAGACATATGAGACAGGTACTATGATTATCTGCATTTTTAAGATTATCTCAAGAAACCAGTGTTTAAAATAATTAAGTGCTTTGCCCAGGGTCACACAGCTAAACCTCTGTACCATAACATTAAAATCTTTTGTGTACAAATTCTAGTTCTTTTCCTGGAATACCCGACACATTTCTTTTTTCCATCAATTCATTTCATGCTATCACCCCTATGGGTCCTTCACCATGTTGCTACATGTCCCTGTGGGTCCCTCACCACACTTCACCTCACTTTGCTGCTCATCAACTCCACTTAAATTCTCCCTCCTGCTCTTAGATCTTCTCTCAGTTGCTCAATGATTCCACAGGATGTTTCCTCTAGCAGTATTGCCTAATTAAAGAGCTCCTCAAATCGTTCTCTTTCATAAACATTTTCCATGCACTTGAAATAAAAACCAGTATTTCACTTTTTATTGTAATGCATACATTTAGACTCATAGACATTCTCATACTAATAGTCATACAAAATGACAGTTATGCCTTTGTATACTGATCTAATAAGGTTCTTTAATAATATTTGAACACTTTGTTATTTTTGAGTTCATAGTTTCTAAAGGCTAATAATTGTATCTGATAATTTTGTACATAGCCCATCATTAGGCCCCTCATATGAGGATGATGATAAATATGCCAAATGGCAAACTAGATCATATTTATCTGAAGATGGAGTTCCCAATGACATTGATCTATAATTAAGCAAACATTTATTTGGCACCCATTATGTTTAAGATACTATGCTAAGTATTCATGGGCTCTAAAGTGAAACATTAATTAAGCACCACCTAATTTACTTGGTTTGGTTCTTTCCCAAGTTGAATGAGATTGTAAGTATGGCAGGTGACCCCTCTGCCCCTGTTTCTTCTTTTTTTTTTAAATTTTATTATGTTATGTTAATCACCATACATTACATCATTACTTTTTGATGTAGTGTTCCATGATGCATTGTTTGTGTATAACACCCAGTGCTCCATTCAGTACGTGCCCTCTTTAATACCCATCACCAGGCTAACCCATTCCCCCACCCACCTCCCCTCTAGAATGCTCAGTTTGTTTCTCAGAGTCCATAGTCTCTCGTGGTTCGTCTCCCCCACCGATTCCCCCCCTTCATTTCTCCCCTCCTACTATCTTTTTTTTTTTTTTTTAACATATAATGTATCATTTGTTTCAGAGGTACGGGTCTGTGATTCAACAGTCTTAACACAATTCACAGTGCTCACCATAGCACATACTCTCCCCAATGTCTATCACCTAGCCACCCCATCCCTCCCACCCCCCACCACTCCAGCAATCCCCTGTTTCTTCTTTTATATTGAAGGGATGAGATGATTCCCAAAGACCCTTCAAGCTGTATAGGTCTATGATTCAATGTTGTTGTGTCACTCCTTAAATTGAGAAGTCATATCTCTTAACTTTCCAAATTAGGTAAGTTATAATCTTCATAGTTGTAGAACTTAAAGAAAACTTCTCTTAAAATGATGCATGAATGACAAGAACTATCTTGGATGTACTGTGGATTTCTCTTAGCAGTATTTTGATTTAAGTATAAATGAATCATAAACATGAGGATTATGTTTCTCCAAAAATAAACATGCCTAAAATCTCAGATGATATTTTCTTGTCAAAATGCATTTAGGATTTTATTAAATCCAAGACATTTGAAAAGGCAGATGATATGCTGAGAACAAGATATTCACACAAGACCTATACCTACGAAATGAAGTAAATTGAGGCAATTTGTTGGGTATTACAGGCTAAGGAGTTCTGTTGCTTTTATTCCCCTGATATTAAAGTAAAAGTAAATTTGATACTTAATAGTCTCTTTCAAGGCCCAAACCACAAAGATCTTACTACTCCCCACATCCATCCACATCCATTGTATAGGCTTCTTTGTCTAATAATTAAACAAATTCCCCTACACCATTTGCCTCTCTATTGATCATTTCTTTCAGATTGGCTTAACTGGACATGGCTCTTTCCATAAGTTCTCTTGTCCTTTCAAGAATAGAAGCTCTTTCTTTCACACATCACATGTATCAGGGTTTCCAAGCAACTCTCAGCTCATGACTATCCCATCTTCACAAAAACAAATAAACAAACAAATAAATAATCTGTTCCCTTGAAGTTCTTGCTAATTGAGTATTCTTTTTTTTTTTAAAGATTTTATTTATTTATTTGAGAGAGAGAGAATGAGAGACAGAGAGCATGAGAGGCAGGAGGGTCAGAGGGAGAAGCAGACTCCCTGCTGAGCAGGGAGCCCGATGCGGGACTCGATCCTGGGACTCCAGGATCATGACCTGGGCCGAAGGCAGTCGCTTAACCAACTGAGCCACCCAGGCTCCCGCTAATTGAGTATTCTTTATACATTTTTGACATTGTCTTTATTATCCTCCTCGATACTTCCCCTGATTCAAGCTTTGGCACCCACTCAAATCATTTATTTCCTGTTATTCTGAGTAATGTTATCATCTACTGGACAACTCACTAAAATGGCTGAATGCAAATAATCTTTGAACTTATCTTCTCCTTTACTACATACACTTATATCCTTCCCATGGACCCATGCAGAAATGCTCTCCTTCTGAAATCAGAAATGCTTCTCTCTACTCTGAGACCACAGTTTTCTCTCTTTCCCACAAGTCCCTTTAATTTCATAGATTTCATAGATTCCAATTGACAGGTCTTTCACTCTCTCCCCTATTAGCCACGACTTCCTTCTTTCTCCTCTATATTTATGATTCATCACTTCACAATGCCTTTCATGACACTACTCTTGCAAACATCTCAATTTTGAATAAAGTCAACTAGGTTGAGACTGCTGTTTAGTAAATCACCCAAATGGACATTAAACCAATAGCGAAGTTCTCCCCTTCCTTCCCTAACTGCTAGTAAAAAGAGAAGCAACTGAGTCACATGGCAATATTAACTGTTCTTCTTCAAGCCATGCCTCCCTTACAACCTCAACTCCTAATCTATTTTCTCAACAGAGAAAAAACAATTCATCAGAGAGGAGTCCCTCAATTTTTAAAGAAAGGACAGAGAAAAATCTGGTGATCTTTTTATACTTTACATCTTTAAAGTAGAATTAAAATCCTTTCTCCTCTACAGAGAATTGAGGAATGGCTTTTTTTTTTTAACCTATCAAGTTTTTCAGAAACCTGTAAGCCCTAAAGGCTGAATGGCAAGACTCTCTTGTTCTTCTTTGTAAATTTAGAACCCAGCACAATGACTAACACATAGTAGGGATTCAAACAATATTCACTGAATGCACGAATAAATGACTGGGTTATGATCAGGGAATTTCTGACAAGTGTATTTGTAACTTCAAACCTGTAGCTAATTGCTACAGTTGCATGCTTGTCATATGTTCAGACCAGGATTTTGTGTCAGCAAACTATCCCAAACCATTTTCATGTGTCTTTGGTTTTAATATAACTCAAAATACACTCTGCCAAATATAATGCTCCATGGATTTTAAACACAAGAGTCTTTCAAGGGAAATGTAATCCTAATGTTTATGATTCATTTACACTTAAATCATCAAAACATCACTTAAGCATACCACTTGACTATCTAATTTTGTGTTTCCCTAACTGGATAACTGTTTATATGTTTAAGACAAAATTATTATTTGCCCTTAATTTTTAGGTAATTGACTCAATTATATACTTTGTATCTTGTGTGTAGACAAGCCATAATCAAACACAAATCAAATACACTCTGATTTCAGGATACTTCAGTCTTTATATTTGCGGATAAAGACTTGTATAAGAGAATTAAAACAAGAAATGAGAAGTTAAAAAGTGTTCTTTTAAATAAATCATTTACTGGTTAATGTATAATCCATATAAGTCATCCTTAATACAGAAAAATCTTTTGATCTGTTTAGTAGTTTTGCTGTTCCTAGTCATTTTCAAATAAATCAGTTGTCAAGTCTCAAGAAAAAACAATCTAGTATTGCAAATAGAAAATCAAGTTGGGATGATAAAAGTTGTTAAGACCTTGATGGTGAGCTAGGGGAAGAAATTAATTTTTCCTAGAATTTAGTTTTTTTTGTCCTTGAGTACTTTTCCATGCCACTCTTACTTTGTGTCTTTCCTTTCTCCTTCTCACTGATTCTGCTCTAACTACACTGGCCTTAACAGTTTGAACTCATTTCTTTCTCAGGACCTATGCCTATTCCATCCTGTCTCCTGAAGGTTTTCCCCCAGATAGTCACATGGCTCATCTCAATTAAGTTTCTATTCCAAAATTGCAAATATTACTGATGAAGAAAGAAAAGATAATGTTATCTATAGCATTTACTCTGATTAAAAGATGGAGCTAATGTTTATCAATTCTGCTTCACGTATGTATGGTTTCAAAATATTCAAAGGCAAGAGAAAAACGAATGAAATTACTTTTATTGTTTTGATAGAGAAACAGGAAAGGTAGGTATTTGGACTCCTGGCTGTGCAGATAATGGAATGCTCTGATCTGGATATACACTAAATATAAGTAAAAACTGACTTCTTGGGGCGCCTGGGTGGCTCAGTTGGTTAAGCGACTGCCTTCGGCTCAGGTCATGATCCTGGAGTCCCGGGATCGAGTCCCGCATCGGGCTCCCTGCTCGGCGGGGAGTCTGCTTCTCCCTCTGACCCTCCTCCCTGTCATGCTGTCTGTCTCTCATTCTCTCTCTCTCAAATAAATAAAATCTTAAAAAAAAAAATGACTTCTTACTAATTACATTCAACAATATAAACTGTGGTTTTACCAAAACAGTATTTTCACATTTTAGAGTATAAGAAAAAAATATTACTCACATCCAAAACTCACTACCTTTTTTTTTCTAAATGCCATGAAGATGATGCTAGAAACTGATGGGGTAGAGATATACAGGCTATTTTAAGCATTTTTTTCTTAAAAATTTATACAATTCTTATTATCCAACTTTTTTAGCACCTAAATAAAACATATAAAATGACAATACCCATCACTCTTGAACATTTACCAGGTTCCATGGACTTTGTGTGCTAAGTGCTTTATGTATATTTCCTATTTAATCCTCACATCAAATAAGAAAACTAAGACTAAGAAAGTTTAGCTAACTTGCTCAAGGTTATCCTCATTTGTTCTGAAGGAGACTGGCTTCCTTACCATTCTGCAGTAATGAATAATTTACCCAGCACGAGTACTCCTGTACAATGCTGCATCTGCACACACAAAGCATGGCACTAATGTGGCCCAATCTCTATACACTAATCTAGATATGAATATTTTTTAATATTTTATTTATCTGAGAGAGACAGAGAGAGTGAGGAAAGAGGTGAGACACAGACTCCCCGCTGAGCAGGGAGCCCGACGCGGGGCTCGATCCCAGGACCCTGGGATCATGACCTGAGCCAAAGGTGGACGCTTAACCGACTGAGCCATCCAGGCGCCCCTAGATATGAATGTTTTTTGAAAAGTATTAAGAAAATACTGATAAAAGTTATTTCTGTTGGTATTATTTCAATAAATAAATAAATTGGCATTTGGATTTTTAGTATAAATTTGCAGAACTTTTCCCAAGCAAAAGCTGTATGAATACAATAAAGACATATGACCCAAGTGCTATGAAATGTTCTAAACTAGGGGCAGAGAAGATTCATTAATTTATTTGAGACTCTTATTGAGTACTTACACCATGTTTGAATATAGGCAAGACAGTGCCTGGCACAGGATCAAACTCAATAACTATTTGTTGAATGAGTAAATAAGAGAGACAAATTTCTCAGAGTCTGTGATCTAATAAGGGAGACACACATACAAGCACATGATTAAAAGACAATATGAAAAGACCCATGGGAGGACATGAGAGGGAGCTGCTAAATCTCAGAGGTCCACTAAAAGTGTAGGATAAAGTTGGTTTTGCGTAAATGGAGTTCACAATCCTAAAATATTCTAATTGGATCCTAATAGGCGCTTAAGGAAAGGCCTGTTATGTGTTCTTTCTCTTTCTACTCATCCCTTCCCTACTATTTAAATAGAAAATAAAACTTAAATATATCACAGCTTTACAAGTCAAAATTTAGGATTGTTGAATATATTTACACCACACTTACCTAAAAACAAATATACAACTTTTTTCCTGTGAAATTTGTGGTGGATGAAGAACAATAAATCTGTTTTCCTGTTTAAAGATCTTAATGTAATTGAAAGAGCATTGGGTTATGTTGTTTTTTTGTGTGATTCTGGTTCATTTAAACATTGGTTTCTCTGGCTTTGTATGAAAACATTCTCCTATGTACTTTCATATTCATTTACTTAACTGCCAACAAGTATTTACTTATCACCTACTGTGTGCCAGGAAAAAAACATGATGGAATCTATAGTTTTATATACAAAGTAAAATAAAGATACTCTTTGGCAAGTTTAATATACAAGGATATTAGTCAGAATAATTCTTGGAGGTTTTACTACATGCGTAAGAAATATTAATCCAGGAGGAAGATATTTAGGAAATAAAGTGAATACACAATTTAATAAGGTCTTTTTCTAATTAAATAATGATCTTTAAAATTTTATATCCTTAATAAATTGCATTGAGCTTCACAAGATACTATAGATACCAACATGGGAGGTAGTTCTGGGCTTACTGTATATTCAGGGCAGGACAGATTAGATGTTAAAAGTGTGCTGTAGTAAGTTTTCTTTGAGAGAATACATAGAATTTGATAAATTTCAGACAAACAAGAAAGACAATCTAATAAATGATCTTGATAGAGATAACCCTCAGAAGATATAAAATAAAAAATACATCCAATATATGGGGCACCTGGGTGGCTCAGTCGTTAAGCATCTGCCTTCGGTTCAGGTCATGATCCCAGGGTCCTGGGATCGAGCCCCGCGTCAGGCTCCCTGCTCAGCAGGAAGCCTGCTTCTCCCTCTCCCACTCCCCCTACTTGTGTTCCCTCTCTCTCTGTATCTCCCTCTGTCAAATAAATAAATAAAATCTTAAAAAAAATACATCCAATATGAAATAAGGGAGAAAAAAGAAATAAAATTCAATATAGAAATAGAAAATAAGAAGTATTAAATAAATGGAAGTAAGTCCTATGAGAAAAGTCCATTATCAAGACAGAGATACACAGACTGAATTAAAAACAATCCAGTAATGTGACAAAAAGGATAAAAGTTTGAAAAGATAGGTCTTTCCTCAAACTCCCTCCACAATGAGATTGTAATAAAGACAAAGACCCCATATTTTTGGTGTTTGATCATCCCAGACAGCTTTCAAGTCCCCAGCTTTTCCTTTACTCTTTTGCCCCATATTTGAGCAATAAGATCCCAAACCTCCATCCCAGCTCCATCCACTAACCACAGTAAAAACCCAAAGCACCAGAGTCCCTCCTTGTTTCACTCCCAGGTGAACTGGAGTTCTCTTTCAGGAATTCTTTTGCCTCTTAACATGAGTAACAACCTTTGCTTTCTATCTTTTTGGTACCTATGTGTCATTCTGCCCATTATCCATAAAGGCTTGAGGGGAAGGAGTGTGGCTAGCAGCTGTCCAGCATCCAGCAGGGGATTCTAGGTACTTATATCAAACACAGGCCTTCCCAAGGCTATCTAAAATTTCAGCTTACTCCAGACAATCCTGTTTTTCCTCCATTGCTTTTTCTTTTTTTTTTTTTTTAAGATTTTATTTATTTATTTGACAAAGAGAGAGACAGCTAGAAAGGGAACACAAGCAGGGGGAGTGGGAGAGAGAGAAGCAGGCTTCCCGCGGAGCAAGGAGCCCGATGCGGGGCTCCATGCCAGGACCCTGGGATCATGACCTGAGCCAAAGGCAGATGCTTAACAACTGAGCCACCCAGGAGCCCCTCCTCCATTGCTTTTTCAGTAGCATTTATTACCACTTGACATACAACAGATTTTTACTTATGGTTTTTCTTAATCTCTTATTATATGTTTTTCCTACTAAAATATAAGCTTCTGACAAGCAAGATTATCACCTATTTATTTATCTAGGGCCTAGAATAGAGCCTGACAGCAGACATTCAATTTTGGTAGAATGCAATGATGAAAAATATATACCAGGTCAACATAAACCCAAAGAAAGCCTTAGAAGCAATTTTAACATTAGGGAAATAAATATTTAAGGCAAAAAAAATCCTAAGAGACAAACGGGAGGATATAAACTAAGAATAAGGGCTCAACAAGATGTAACAATCATGATGTGATTACACATGATAAAATATATGATCTTTATGACAACTGATTTTAAAATATGGGTTAAGTAAATAGATTTTTGGAAAAATACTAGCACAAAAAAAAATAGAAAACTTAAGTAGACCAATAATCAGTAAGGAATTAAAAATAGTAAACAAAAATCTGTCCTTTTTCCTGCCTTCAAGCACCTTCAAACTTGAGATGGTTTTACTGGTGAATTTCTCCAAATTCTTAAGGAATAATTTTTATGTCACACAAGATATTTCAAAAAATAAGAATAAAGAGGGAAGGTTCCAGGCTTATATTATTAGAACATTTTAATCTCCTATTGAAATTAGTTGAAGGCAATAGAAAAAGGAAATCATATTCCAATAACACTTATTCACAGAAATGCAAATTTTCTAAATAAATACTGTATCAGGTAATTGAATCCTACACCATTCTCCAGTAGAATTTAAACCAGAAACACCAGAGTTTTCTCAATAGTAGCATATTTGCCAATGAGGTCATTCACTTTATTAATGAACTATGAGAGAAAAGTAACAGAGATTCAGGGTAAAAAATAAAGGGGAATTGAATACCCAATTATGTTAACACTCTAGAAAAAATTTCTAAAAGGCAATTCCCTTACACTAATAAAATACAGTTGCCAATTTTATAGCAAATATTGTTCTTAATAGGGAAATTCCAGAAGCATTCTTTTTTTAACTCTGGAAATAAGTCAAGGATGATTATTATAACCATGACTGAGCAACATAACCCTAAGGGTTATGGGCAAAGTAATTGAGCAATAAAAAAAAAAAAGGTCAGGAAAAGATAATATTGATATTTGCATATGCTATAATTTACACAGAAGATTCTGAAGAATCAATAAACTATTGGAAATAGAAGAGATCAGTCAATTGGCTGACACAAGGCTGATTATATATATGTGTGTGTGTATATATATATATATATACACATATATATACACATGTATATATATATGGCTGATTATGTATGTATGTATATATATATATATATATATACATATATGTTGATCTTGTATCAGCCAATTGACTGATCTCTTGTATATCCAGTAGTTTGTTCATATATATCTATAGATATCTCAATATTTCTCTACTTCCACAATAAAATGTTGGGTGCCTGAGTGGCTCAGTTGGTTAAGCATTTGTCTTCAGCTTAGGTTATAATCTCTGAGTCCTGGGATCGAGTCCCATATCAGGCTCCCTGCTCAGCAGGAACCTGCCTCTCTGCCCCTCCCCTGGCTCGAGAGTGTTCTCTCTCTCTGTCGATCACTCTCTCTCTCAAATAGATAAAATCTTTTAAAAAATGAAATAGAACATACAGATGTGGTTTATAATAGCAAAAAAAAAAGGACTCTCAGAAATAGCCAATTCTATTGAAGGACAAAAAAAATGCCTGATAAAATGGTCCATCCAATCATTACAAAGCTGTCAGTTCTCTCCAAATAAATCTGTTATTACTTAAATGCAATTTCAACTGTAATCCAAGCAGAATTTTTGGAGGAAGATTGGTAACTGGTTTTAAAAATTTATGGAAGAATAGATGTATAGAAATATCTAGGGCAATTTGTGAAAGAGTAAGAACTTACACTGCTCTATCATATCCATTAGTTCCATCTATTATAATGCTGGCTTATACTTTTGGACCTAGGTTTTATTACAATTGCTGCATTGCTTAAAATTCTACCAGCTGCTTAAATTCTCTTTTCGTATTTCCACGATTAGGTGCAAAAGAGGCAACAGGCAGTCTGTGCTCTGTTTATTCTCTGATCCTCCCCTTTACAACACTGTTATAAATATTAATCCATTCATGTGTATCTCTATAGTTCTCATTCTATAATGTGATTTGTCACAAGCCTTTTTCTTCTTTATAAAGTTTTTAAATATTCTCAAATATTTTTAAAGAGAGAGAATATAAACTAAGTGGGTCCAACTAGTAAGATCCTTGATTCCACCTACGACACACTCTTCTCTGAACAAGATTTTCTCCTATCTGAGATTCTGAGAGCTCAGCACAGTGTTCTACTCTTCAGCCTGAGTTCTCTGTGTGCAATCTCAAGTGTCACAGGGGAAAGAGAAAGATCCTTGATTTAACAAACAAAACTCCCTATCACAGATGCTTGCCTAATTCTCTCATCTTTTCACTCCCTGAATTTCACTTTATCTCACAGACATAAATACAATGCTGTTCATAGTCCCCGAATTTAATCTGTAAAATGAAAGAGTTTTAATATGTTATTTCAAGCTTCTGTAATTCTATATAGTAACTGTATATGGACAGCACATGCAAATCATGAGACAGATTTATACTTGATCTTTGTACCGTGGTTTTTAGCTTTATATGGCCATAAAAATCATAAATAAAAAAAATTTTGTGACTATAAATTTATATCTGCTAACTCATCTTGTCTTCATATTTTGTCTCCCATCCAAACCAGTTTCAAAAACCTTTTGCAATGTCTTTGTTACAGGACCAGAACATCAAGATGCACAAACTATTTAGTGAATAGCAAAATAGTATTTTAGCACGGCATTAATCTGTAAAGGCACTCACCGTGTATTACATATTATAGCAGCTTCAATATAGCTTATAAACATTTAATCCAAGTTTTTAAGAAAGACTTCCATTCTCCATTCTTTCTTCCATTCTCTTAATAGTCTACCATTCAGACTTCCTTAATTCAAATTGTTATCACATCTTACTGTTCTAATTCTTAAAGCGGCTTAAAGCAGCTTCCCATTTAAAGACATAGTCTCTGAAGACAGTCACTAGTTAGACTATGGACACAATTTTTTTTCAGTTTTATTTTTTAAACTTTTAGGTATTTAAATTTTGGAATAGTTTTTGACAATACATTATGTATAACTAAATGAAGAGGTTTTTTTTTTTTTTTTTTTTTTTTTTAAGAAACAAGCAGAGCCTTTCCTGAAGTTATAATACCAGTTCCCAAGTGTATATGGATTTTCATTTAAAATATAAAGCTACTAAAAGGGGAACTCAGACCACCCACTGTATTTTGAAAGAAAATTCTGGATTAAAACAGAAAACATTATAGCCTCTTTAAATCCTCCATACCAGTACAATAAATATATGATTACTAATAATCATATCAAGAAACAAATGCTAAATTTACTATAAACATTCAGAGAAATAAGCAAAATCAACATGAACTGACATTTAATTTATGCCTTCTTTAGTTATTAAATCTGTAGTTTTGGTATTGACAATAAAATTTTTAAAAGGCATATGAACTTTGTTACTAATATCTTAGGTTTCCTTGGTAATTGTACCCTAATTAATTTGCATATAGTTCTCAAGGCTTAAAGTAACTTAGATATTCAGGATTTTTGTAGTAATTTTCCTATGTGTCATGTGCTTTGAATTAGACAAGCTGTGCTTTGTACTCTTCTTTTAAAAGTAACAGCCGCTTCAGTATTCCCATCAAGTTCTCAAATATAATCTGAATGATTTATCTATTGGTAGGTTTTCTACTTTATCTATGACTGAATAAAACACGATATTATTTCTCTCTTCTTCTTCCAAATATTTACTCTTTTCTTGAAAGAAAAGAGAAATTAAAGACTGAATGATTAAGCTTTTTTTAAAAGCAATTCTTATTGTTAATGCGAGAGAAATGAAATGCGAAAGCATGACAAAGAACTAAAAATTATCTGATTTCTCTACTGTGTTAAAGTTGTACGTATTTCCTTTATTGGATCAAAATAGCACCAGAGATTTTTCTTTCCACTAATTCCCAAAACATTTTTTTTAAAGATTTTCTTTATTTATTTGACACAGAGAGAGAGAGCGAGAGCAGGAACACAAGCAGGGGGAGTGGGAGAGGGAGAAGCAGGCTTCCCGCGGAGTAGGGAGCCGATGTGGGGCTCGATCCCAGGAACCTGGGATCATGACCTGAGCCGAAAGCAGATGCTTAACGACTGAGCCACCCAGGCGCCCCATCCCAAAACATTTCTACAGAGCAAAATAAAAATGTAAAATCAACACTGTCATAATATTAGTCTTATACCCTCAGGCATAAGAAAATGAAAGCTCTATGTCTATTTCATAATATTTTATTCCTTTTTTTCCCCTCTCAAGCCTTGACCTACTTTTACCATTAAGTCTTAGCTAGCCATTTTTGTGGTTCTGAAATGTTTACATATTTTCCTCCATTTTCATTCTGATGAATATTTACAAACAGGAATAAATTATAATAATATGAAAGGATAACTAACAAATTAATGATACCCACTTTGAAGAAAGTTATACAAAATTATTCTTCTGTAATACAAATGTTAGCATATAAAATGTAATTAAATTTTGGTTTCAGTGTGAAGTATATGAAAATCTTAAATATTATTTTTGAAATAGAAATATAATGTCATGAGTTGAAAAGGAAGGAAAATATTACTCAGTGAAAAAAGCAGATCAGTGCAGTTCAAGTAAATAAATCAGTTTCTAAAGAATAAGGTTCACAGTAACAATGTAAATAGAATTCTATGTGTTAATTGTACTTTCTTGTTCATACATTTGACCTTATTAATTTTAAATATCTTGACAATACGGTATAATTCTTGAGGATGTAATTCTTTTCTAATCTGGATGAAATAGCAAAGATGTTGAGGAGGTTCCTATATTTCTTGGGAGAAATCCATTTTAAGATGATTAAAGTATAGCTTTCTGAATGTCTAGTCCTTATGGCATTTATAACAAATGAAACATCACCTTAAGTTAGAATAAGAATCTAGTATTGTAATCCACTCTACCTGGTTGAGGGAACCTTTTTTTATTTTTTTAATTTTTTTTTGAAGATTTATTTATTTTAGAGAAAGAAAGCATGTGTGCACAAGCAGGGGGAGGGGCAGAGGGAAAGGGTGAGAGAGGGAGAAAAGAGGACTCCCTGCTGAGCACAGCCCATGTGGAGCCTGATCCCAAGTCTCTGAGATCATGGGCTAAGCTGAAATCAGGAGTCAGATGCTTAACCAACTGACCCACCCAGGCACCCCTGGTTGAGGGAACCTTAATGAGTCCACATTCTCCAAACGGCAACTGAAAAAGAAGCCATTTATTCAATTGATAAGTGTCTATATAAAATTTAACATTCAGAATCTTTGCAATATGCATATATTTTAAAATCTGTAGTAATGAAGACATATGTGAAAATAACCAAAGTCAGTATTTTATTTCATTTAGTCCTTTGTATAACTGTGCACATAAGATATTCATTAGAAGCAGCTAAATGAAAAATACTGTATATATTTCCAAAAAGTTAGGGAAGGAAGGAAAGAAAACAAATGGAAGGAATAATGTCTATAAATATAGAAACAAGAATATAACCAGGAATAAGCAAGAAATACACAGGGGATATATAAAAATATTTCTTATTAAGAGAAGATTCAGTATTATAATCGTAACAATTTTTTCTAAATTAATCTATAAATTCAATTTAATATTAATAAAAACTTAAGTATATTTTTCTAAATTTGATAAGCTTATTTTAAAATGTACATTAAAATACTTGTAATTATTTCTAAAAATAGGTGGAGAATTCTGAAAAAATAACATGGGATAGGGGATTCACTCGCTTGATAATAACATTCATTACTAAGCTGTAATATTTTACATGCTTTGGTACTGGACATAGATTAATTAGAACAGATCCAGAAATGTAACCATATGTATAGTGAAAAATACTATAAGTTAAAGGTGCTGTTTCCAACATTTGATAGTTGAAAGATGAATTTAATACCCTTTATTTTTTGAATTGTTTAGCTGAGTGTGCATATTTTTAAAATAGTATGTATACAGGGTGCCTGGGTGGCTCAGTTGGTTAAGCAACTGCCTTTGGCTCAGGTCATGATCCTGGAGTCCCGGGATCGAGTCCCGCATCGGGCTCCCTGCTCGGCGGGGAGTCTGCTTCTCCCTCCGACCCTCCTCCCTCTCATGCTCTCTGTCTCTCATTCTCTCTCAAAAAAATAAATAAATAAAATCTTTTAAAAATAAATAAATAAATAAAATAGTATGTATACATAATTAGAAAATTTATTTATATAGACACATATATACATATGACATAATATATTAACATATACACGTATAAAAACTAAAAATGTGTTTCCATATTATGGCATATACAAATAAATATGTGTATATATGTGTGTATACATATATATGTGTCTATATGCAAATATGCACATTTATACACATACACGTGTGTGTCAAAGAAGAATAAATAAAAATGCTTTAAAATATATTAAATATATTGTTTTGTGATAATATTTCTAGTTTGTTTTGGATTTTTGGTTTTGTTTATGTTTTTGCCTCAAGAAAATTATATATAATAATAATATAATCTTAAACTCAGGATTTGAACAGGAAAAAGTTTCAGGAGGAATAGCATTTGATCCTTTTTCATTTTCCACTGAAATTACAGCAATGTAATGGTGTGGAAAAAAGTTTCTAAAAAAATTATCAATGAGAAAACTATATAAACTTTATTTAGAAATTCAGATAGTATTATTAAACATAATTAATTTAATCAATAGGCTAATAATTTTAAAACATAATTAAAATTTTTGAAAGATTGAAAATACACTTTCTGCAAAGATGAGGTATTCTGGAATTGCAAAGCAAATAAAAATAAAAGAATTTTGATAATGATTTAAGAAAGCAGCACATCTAACAAAAGGATTCTGATAGGACAATAATGTAACGATAATCCTTTGTGGATGGAGACCCTCTACCCCAAAATATATTAATAAAATTTAGGTGAAAATATAAGCCAATAGATTGACAGCTTTGATATAAAAAATTCAAATAGGCAAAAAACCCACCCAAATTTCATGGAGTTTAACTTTCAAACAGGATTTAGACCATTGGTCTCCAAGTTCATTTACTCTTGGAAAAACAAAGCTTTCTGTTTTAAGAGAAAAAAAGCTTATTTTTAAGACAGGGAGAGAGTACTCCTCTACTACATGTTAATGATCTCAGGATAAACAAATCCAAAATATATGGATTGAGTTTCCTTCCAAAAGCACATGGCTTATAAATTAAAGGAAAACTCCTTGAGGCTACATGTTTTATCAAACCTAGAACAAACTAGAATAGTTTTAAGAGGTAAAAAAAAATACTGAAACTATAGCCAAAAGTACCCATCCCTGAATTAAAACACCATGACCATAAAAATCTATTTATACTATTCAGAAAAGAATAGCATGAGAAAATCCAACAATTACTAGAAGGTAAAATATACTTCTTCAGGAAATTCTGAGGTTACCTACTCTCTCTTCCAAAAATATACTGTATTTATAACATTTAAGAAAAAAATGTCATCAATGCATCAAAAAATTTAGGCACACAAAAAGGCATCACTCTACAATGTGATATTCCAATATGAGAGATGGTG